>NW_022196915.1:5331819-5362590 GCF_008632895.1 Mastomys coucha | reverse complement strand
AAAAG
The DNA here is from genome assembly GCF_008632895.1 of Mastomys coucha. NCBI lineage: Eukaryota > Metazoa > Chordata > Mammalia > Rodentia > Muridae > Mastomys > Mastomys coucha. Next base: position 5,362,585 of record NW_022196915.1, on the reverse strand, counting down.
GGAAACAAGAATGCGATTCAATTCTATTTAATTAAAATATGTTTTTAAATGTTAACAAATTCAAATAAATTGAAATCATGCAACTTTTCTCATCATAATGCAATAAAAGTTTTTTTTTTTTTAAAGAAATGTTGCCAGGAAAACTAAATATCTACATGGAAAAAAATGAAACTGGATTTTGCATATACAACCTAAAATCAATTCAAAATAGATTGAATGCTTAAATACAATATCAAAATCACAGAAGACCTCTAGGAAAATATGAGGTAATATCTGTTGATATAAGCTTAAGTTAGTTTATTCTTAGTATAAGTTTAAAGTAAAAATGATGCAAGCTAGAATAATTCAAGGGAACACTTTTATGAACATTTCTGCCTACCAATTCCCACTAAAACAAACTAACAGGCAAAAACTAGGAATGAGCAAAAGTATATTAAAACTATGTAACTGCTGGGGGCTGATGTCCAAGATGCACAAGGAAGGACTCAATTCAAAAACCAAATGGGAGCAAAGTCAATAACCCAATTTGAAAAGGAGGCAAAGGATTTGAAAAATATTTTCCCAAAGAAGGCAGAGATTTACCCAACAGGGTTATGGGGAAAAGTTCAACATCATTTATCTACAGGGAAGGGAGAATTAAAACCACAGTGACATACTTCATCAAATTTGTCAGAAGGACTATTATCACAAAGCTACATGACTGTACAGTATTGGCAGGCATTTAAAGGAAAAGAGAACTTCCGAAAAGAGAAGATGAGAGTGTGAACTGCTACAGCAGTTATAGAAGACAGTATGGAGGTTCCCCAGGACATAAAATGTAGAACTGTCATGTCCTGGGAACCTAACCAAGAGTTATATACCCAAAGGTTCTAAACTCAGAAGCTTTGCTTCCATGGTCACTGAAGTATTGATTGTATTAACTGAGACTTGAAAATAATTTGAGCATCATTCACAGATGAGCAAGTATACTACTTATACCTGAGCACAATATAAGTTATTAATTTCTCCAAAGAAAAAAATCCTGCATTATCAAAAAATACCAGAGAGCTTAGATATCAATCTGCTAAGTAAATCATCCAGATATAGTTGGGTTTTGGTTTTTACATTCTTTGGCATATTTGATAAGGAGAAAAAAGAAGTTTTATAGGCAGTAAATCTAATGAACTCAAAGTATGGCTCAAAGTAATTAAATATGGCCTAATGTCATTTAATGCATTGCTATTATTTAATTATGCATGCATTGTACATAAGGAGTATAAGCTTTTTCTGTATAGGAACAGATATTAGTTATCATATGTTCTTGTGACCTAGATGCAAAGGAGTCTAATGTAATCAAATGTGGTAAAATGTGAAATCGTTATCAAAATGTGAAATCTTCGTAGCTCTTGGAAGGGTAGACATAGGAAACTGACAAGGCTTGGCTACAAGCTGAAGTTTTTATGTCTCTGATTTATTTAGAAAACCTAAACAATTTAAGGAATGGGGATCTTCCCCATTCCTTGGTATATCCCCATGGTAAGAGATGTCTTGTGAGCTGGGTATACTGACACCCTTGCTGTAGTAACTTTGAAGGTTACAATGGCTGTCACTGGCTGAGACTTTTTGGTGGCCAAAAAGCATTGTGACATGTTTCAGATGCCTCAGTCTCACTTGGGAGGGAGAAGAAAGCAATCACAAGTGGGGAGGAAGGGAAGGATGGGGAGGGGGAGGGAGTCGGGGAGGAGGAGAGGAGAACCTGATCTAGTATTGGGGGAGGGGTGGAAAGGACTGAAGCCCTGAGGGCCAGCATAAAGAATGGAAATAGTCAATCTCAGAAGATAGGATGTTGGGTGACCCTCCAGTATGCACCAGAGACCTTGGAGGTAAGAAACTCTCAGGATTCAAAGGGAGGGATCTTAGATAAAATGCTCAATAGTAGGGAGAGGGAACTTATAAAGCCCACCTCCAGAAGGAAGACAGGACATTAAGTGAAGAATGGGGTTGCCACCCCACAGTCACATCTCTGACACATAATTGTTCCTGTCTGAAAGAATTACAGGGATAGAAATGGACAGAAGCCTAAGGAAAAGAAGGTCCAGCAACAGGACCAAAGTGGGATTCAGCTCAAGGGGAGGTCCCAAGGCCTGACACTATTACCGAGGCTATAGGGTGCTCACAAAAAGGGACCTAGCATGACTGCACTCCAGAAGACCCAACAAGTAGCTGAAAGAGTAAGATGGAGATATTTGCACCCAACCATTGGACAGAGTTAGCTGACTCCTGTTGCTGAATCAGGGAAGGCTGAAAGAAGCTGAGGAGAAGAGCCTTCTAATCCTATAGAAGGACCAGCAGTCTCAATTAATCTGGACCCCTGAGATCTCTCAAACTCTGGACCACCAAACAGGCAGCATACTCCAGCTGATATGAGGCCCCCAACACACATACAGTAGAGGACTGCCAGGTCTGTGTTCATTCAGAGATAATGCACATAACCCTCAAGAGACTGGAGGCCTCAGGGTGTTTAGAGGTCATGTGGCGGGGGGACATCCACATAGAGACAGGGGTGTGGGGAGGAGGTATGGGATGTGAAACAGTCAGAGGGTGGGTGGGTGGGGAATAAAATATGGAGTGTAAAAGAATTAATTAATTTAAAAAAAGGATAGAAAGGGCTGAGTTATCATATTTCATTACATTTGAAATGAGTATGTAGCCTCATTGTAATAAGCAAATCTCAGCAAACAAAGTAAAATGTTTCCTTTAAGATAGAAAGCAAACTCCTTAGAATATTGGCAACAAAGTGAAAAGAGGGTGGACTTGTTTGCACTTGAAATAGTGAATAGGAAAAAATGTTAAATATCAATGATTAAAATATTGTGAAACACAATATAAAGCTTTATGTTTTCTCTAGAAGTTACTCTTATTAGCTTGTCATAATCAAAACTTCTAAAATTGGAAGTTTATTTGTTCTGAGTGTTTAAATTTCATCTAGAAGAGTCAAATATTTGTCAGTAGATAAATTTGCTCTTCTTTTCCAGTGTGTGAACACACACACACACGAGTTTACCAGTGTTAACCAATGTTTACCTTTTTAATTTTTACCTTTAGCCAAGAAGCCTCATATCACTTATTAATGGAAACTCCAAACAGGCTATGTTCATAGTCAGATGGAGTGTGCTGCAGTTGTTATTAACTTCATGATAGTTTTAGGAGCCATTCTGAACCTACTTTCTCATCGTCATCCTCAGCTAAGTCATCGCTGCATGTAACCTGGGAACTTAGGCAGACATGGGTTAACTATCTGCTATCTAAGAAGAGTTCTCTGGCCATCTATGAGCTCTTAGTTGCTAAAAGAAGATACTATGGTGTTTCGTCTGTAGGAACATAGCAGATTGGACTGCTGTATTAGCATCCTAAGACAAGGCACTGGAGTAACATTATATAACACTGGGTATTTCAGTAATCCAGGACAGAACAGAACAATCTGGTAATTCAGAAGTCCTGACATATGATACCAGAGTCAAGTAGTACATGGATATATATCCTAATTTTCCCTGTTTTTATTCTTTTTCTTTCTTTTTTTGAAAGTTCTTATATAACCAGAGCTAGCCTTCAACTTTTTATATAACTGATCATATAGCCTTGAGCTCCTGATTCTTGAACTTTCACCTTCCAATTGCAGGAAGATGCTTACCAGCATACCCTGCAGTTTATGCTGCAGCCTACCTAGTGCTGTACTAGTGCAGCTACCCACTGCTGTACTGCAGTGAATAGAGCCACTAATAACAGCTTAGCTTTGTGTACTGGAAGCTATTTTGTCCAGATGTCTTGGGGGTTTGTTTATGTATTTATTTCTGATATAATCTTGGGCAAAGCTTACAAACAATTTTCCTGGCATTTAGTCCTAAAATTACTGTTCTCAAGACATGTATCTTGATATGAGAAGTGTGGGTTCATTCTACTTTGGGTGGCAGAACCCATATGCTTCTTAGTGGAAACTTTACTTTCACTGTGGAAAGAAATAGAAATTGAATGTGTGGAGAAAGATTTTGACATGGGAGATTACAAGAGCACCTGTTGATTTTTGAGACACTATTTGTTATTTGTTCTTAGGCCAATACAACCACACACCATATGCTCCCACAGCATGAGCAGCAGGTATATGACATTGGATTTTACCTTCTCCACAGACCACCAGTCAGCTGTTTCTTCCCCAGAACATTGTGTCATTCAATTCAGTGCCCACTACACTTTGCTTCCCCGTGTTTACCCTGTCCTGCTTCTGTACCAATTGCTCCTCCTGTGTCGTCTCTTGAGGATTGTGATCTGGGTTGGGACCATTTTTTCTAGTATTGTTCTTCAACAGTTCTTCTCTAGTTTATTTTTCTCAGCAGAACAAAGTAACAATGTTCTTAAATCTAAAGGAAAAAGTAGACTTGAGCACATCACTTTTAGTTTCTCAACCTATTCAATAATTAGAAGCAAAAGGTACAAACTCTGTAAGACTCTTCCCAGAGCCTGTGAAGTTCAAAACCATCTCTGTGGGGCTCGGAGGCCCATACACATTTATCACTAACCCAAAAGAGCTTATTGAAGGAAGAACTAGGGCCTCTCATGGCAAAATTAAAATGTAGGGCTTTGATGGACTCTGCCAGACTGAAGGCTAAACAAATGTTATAACCTGTCTCTGGTACCATTGCTCATCAGCACATTCCCCAGTGGGAAAAAGTCACACACCTTTTCTAACCTCATCCTGAAGTCTGGTAAAAGCAACCAGTCACCAACAGCAAAAGTCAGGGACTCTAATCTGGAAGAAAGAGCTGAAAAAATGATGTGCTTACAGGTCACAGACAACAGCTATTTAAAAAGCAACTTAGAAAGGCAAAAAAGAAAAAAAAATTTCCCCAAATGTTCGTTCTTCCTTTTCTTGAATAAATGTAACATTTATTCAAGGCCTAAGTCATATAAAATAAAACCTAAGCCTGAGCTTCTCTCTTCTGGGAGGAATGACATTGTCACCATATTTCTTCATCATTAGACACTTGTGCAAGTAAAAAGTGATTTACTTTGGGCAAAGTCTTAGTCATTTTTCACTTGCTTCCATTTGTAAATGTTCAATGATAGGCTCATTGGGAAATGCACAGGTACAGTCTCTTAAGAAAGGAAATTGGATTATTAAGCTTGATGAGTATTTAGAAAGCTCTGACCACATGCCAGAAATTGTTCTAGTCTGTATCCATTAGGAATAAACAGACAAATATGCCCTGCCTATAAGTAGAATGCTTTCCAGTTAGAGAAAGAGAGAGTGAAGAATAGGAGAGAAAAACTGTAATGGGCAGAAATGATAAATTAATAAATAACCCAATGTGCCAGAATAAAATAGACCAATTAGGGGCAAAGGTCCAGCAAGTAGAGCAAAAGCACCATGAGATGGAGCACCCAGGTGGCTCTTATTGGTACACACCTTGTCTTTTATATTTTTACCAAAAATTTTATTGAAGCAATTTTCCATAATAACTAGACATATACATTTTTAAAAATTTTTATTGGTTATTTTATTTATTTGCATTTCAAATATTATCCCCTTTCCTGGTTTCCCCGTGACAAACCCCTATCCCATTCCCCCACCCCCTGCTTCTATGAGGGTGCTCCCCAACCCATCCACCCACTCTCACCTCATCACCGCAGCATTACCCCACTTTGGGGCATCAAGCCTTCACAGTACCAAGGGCCTCCCATCCTATTGATGCCAGAAAAGGCCATCCTCTGTTATATATGCAGCCGGAGCCATGGGTCCCTCCATGTGTACTCCGTGGTTGGAGGTTTAGTCCTGGGGGCTCTGAGTGTCTGGTTGGTTATTATTGTTCTTCTAATAGGGTTACAAGCTTCTTCATCTGACATCTACATTTTGAATAAGAACTAGGATCATATCCTTTGCCCACTAAGTCTTAACTTTGGGCATAAGACACAATGTGGCTGTCTTAATTCCTGTCATTCCTTTATGATTTTTGAAGAATAATTTTTATGTCATCTATGCATAGGTATATTATGAAGTAAATAAGTTGTGTATGGCCTCCACACAAAAGCAATTATTTTGGTACACCTGCTTTTCCATTTTCAGGCAGAACTGCAAAGTGCATAGAACACTGCAGCTTCACCTGTAGTGGATTCCTGCACATGCCGCCTATACATATAAACACACACACACACAGACACAGACACATACACATAGATGGCATGCATACACATGCACACATACACACAACACACATGTACATAAACATATACAAATGTGTACTTACACATACAAATATATGCATACATATATACACACATCTATACATGTACAGACATACACATTCACACTTTATAGGAGAGAGAGAAATTCTCTCCTATAAAATTCTTGGCACTAATGTATGGGATTTTGGAAATCAGATTACTTAAAGCAGGAAGACCCATACTAAACCTGGACCACAGTTTCTCATGGCAGCCCTGATGAAAGGCCATGGAAGAAGGAAGCTTTGCTTTTTCACTCACTTGCTCCCACTCTCTCAAGTGAGTGTGTATGCTGTTGCTGTCAGTATTAAATTCATGGCTTCAAGATTCCCACATAGACTGAATATCAGCAACACTACAGGACTCATCCAGGACTTCAGGGGCAGGCTGCAGCTGCTGAGACAGCCAGCCTGGTGGAACGAACAAATCCCAGATCCTCAAGCTCTACCTTGCTATTGTGCTATAGCTTTGTGACATTAGCTGATTCACAATGTGTAAGCCAGTCTAGTATATATAGATACGCATACACATACACACAAACACACATACATACTCACACAGGTATATGTGCATGTGAATTTGTGTGTATGTGTATGTATGTGTGTATGATTATAATTTTTCATTTTCAAAAAAGGTTTGGTCAGAAAATGGAAAAATAGGTGCACAATTAACATATAAATATCACACTGGCTATATATGGCTATGTTATGCCCCAAATGAAAAGGCACTCATATTCATATAAAAATATTACTGAACCTTAAATCACACATCAAACTCTACACATTAATATCAGGCAACTTCAACATACCACTTGCACCAATGGACATATCATCCAGACAGAAACTAAACAGACAAATCATGAAACAAATAGAGGTTATGAATCAAATGGACCTAACAGATATCTACAGAGCATTTCACTCCAACACAAAAGAATATACCTTCTCAACACCTCATGAAAATGCCTCCAAAATCCTTATACTTGATTACAAAGCAAGTTTCAACATGTACAAGAAATTTGAAATAACCCATGTGTGTGTGTGTGTGTGTGTGTGTGTGTGTGTGTGTGTGTGTGTGTGTTTACAGAGAGAGAATGCTTTTCCATTATCAGGCAGAACTGCAAAGTATAGTGAACACTGCAGTCTCATGTGTAGTGGCCTCCAGCAGTGTATGTGGCTCCAAGACACATGCAACACAGACATAATCACACATAGACCTGCACATACAGAAACACATGGACATAGATAGACACACATATACATGAATACACACACAACACATATACACACAAACACATAGAGTTTGTTCTGTTTTTGAGAGAACCCAACTAATATAGGAAGTAAAACAGGATAATAGCCTAAACCAAGTGCTTTTTTGTAAGCCAGGGTTAGATGTCAAGAAAACACATGCAGGTTAGCAGTATGGTTGTATTTTTATAATATTATAAAATAAATATCCAGGAACTCTCCTGAAAGCACAGCCAATAAGTGGTAAGCTGTATTCCATACCCTGTGCTTCATTTTGCATCCTACAACCCTGTTCATATTCTTGGAGGTTAAAGGCAACATGGCACCCAGGCCCCATTGCTATTATGGACCTCAGAGACAAGATTAGTACCCACATCCCCTGAGGCCATTCATGCCACAATAATACCAGGAGAGACTCTCTGCTGAACCTGAAGAAGACTCACTAATCGCCAGAATCCCAGGCTACTCATGATAGAAGACAGAGGAGAAACAGAAACAAAGGGGGTAAATCCATAAAAACAGCCATTAAAGATAAGCCCAGAAATGAATAAGAAATTTGAAATAACACCTTTTGTTTTATTAAAATACTACCAATTAATGTTGGACTTTAACAATAACAGAAATAATGGAAAGCCTACAAACTCATGGAAACTGAACAATTCCTATTTAATGACCACTGGGACAAAGGATAAATGAAGAATGAAATTAAAGTCTATTAGAATTTAATAAAAATGAAGACACAATATACCAAAATTTATGGAACACAATGAAAGCAATGGTAAGAGGAATTTTCATAGTACTAAGTGTCTTTTTAAATTATTAATATCCCATATTGCCACTTAAGCATTAATTAAAGCTCTAGAAACAAAAGAAGCAAATCCACCCAAAAACTTAGATGAAAGGAAATAATCATAATGAGGACTGGAATCAATAATTCAGAAACAAAGAGAACAATACAAAGAATAACAAAACCAAGATCTGGTTCATTGAGAAAATCAACAAGATAAACAAAACCTTAGCCAAACTAACTAAAGGCACAGAGACATTATCCAAATTAACAAAATCAAAATAAAAAGGAAGTCATAACAAAAGAAACTGAGGAAGTTAAAAAAAATCATCAGACCTTACTACAAAAGCCTGTACTTGACAAATCTGGAAAATTGAGATGACATGAATGATTTTCTTCACACATAATACTTACTGAAGTTACATTAAGATCAGGTAAACAATCTAAATAGACCTATAATCTCTAAATCAATGGAAGCAGTCATTAAAAGTCTCCCAACCCCTATCCCCCCCCAAAAAAAAAGAAAAAAGGAAAGAAAAAGAAACTAACAAACAACAATAAAACCCACATAATAACAAACCAACAAACCAAGCCACTTACCGAAGTTACATCAAGAACAGCAATCTAAATAGACCTATAACCTCTAAAGAAATAGAAGTAGTCTTTGAAAGTCTCCCAACAACAACAACAACAAAAAAAAAAACAAAAAAGAGGAAAAAACAGTAACAAGCATACAACAACAACAAAACCAAAAACATAACAAACAAAAGAGCCTAGGGCTAGATGGTTTTAGCAAAGAATTCTACCAGTCTTTTAAAGAGAAGATAATACTAAAGCTCCTCAAAGAATTCCACAATATAGAGACAGAAGAAACAATGCCAAACTCATTTTATGAGCAAGAGTCACTCTAATCCATAAACCACACAAAGACACAACCATGAAAGAGAATTTAAGACCAATTTCATTTATGAATATTTGTACTAAAATATTCAATGAAATATTTGCAGACTACATCCAAGAACACATCAAAAATATCATTTACCATGATTAAGTAGGCTTCATCTCAGGGATGCAGGGAGAGTTCAACATATAAAAGCCCTTCAATATAATCCATCATATAGACAAACAAAGAAAAAATTCATGACCATCTCATTAGAATTTGAGAAAGCCCTTAACAAAATCCAACACCAATTTTATGTTAAAAGTCTTAGATCAGAGATATAAGGCACATGACTAAACACAATAAAGGCAATATACAGCAAGCCAATAACTAACATCAAATTAAGTAGAAACTTAAAAAAAAGTCTCATTATAATCAGGGGACAAGATAAGGCTGTCCACTTTCTCCCAAACTATTCAATATAGTATTTGAAGTTCTAGCTAGAGAAATAAGATCACTAAAGAAGATCAAGGGGATACAAATTAGAAAGGAAGAACTCAAAGTATTACTATTTGCAATACTTTCTGAGGAGAAAGAAGAGAGGATGGAGGAAGGGGAGAGAAAGCTAATGGGAGGGAAGAAGGGAGGGGAAGTTGAGATTTGTATGTAAAAAATTAATCTAAAGAATATCTCTAAATTCTCCTGGCTCAACAATCCATTCTTCAGGCTTCTTTGCCTGAAGCCCAGCTGTTGCTTGGAGGCCTGAGAAGTATATGATCATCTCCAGATGGACATTTCTTACAGTTGTGATTGCTATTATGGGATTACTGCTGCTGACAAGTCTATTAAAAGATAAAGACAGCTGATGGAAGTTAAGAATAGTCTGTCATCTTTACAGTGAGCCCAGCTGTGCATGACCAATAATGGCCCAAAATTTAGAAAAGAAGTTGCATAGTCATCATGCAATTGAAAGCATTCAATGCCAGCAGGGCAAGCCCAGTTCTTGGATAAATAAAACATGAGACAAGAACAAAAATACTGGAAGAAAATCACCATGGGGCATGTCATGATTGGAAAATTCAATTTTCTTTCTAAAAGAGAGATTACAATTTTGAGAAGAGTCTTAGAATATCAAAGTCCTAAATGTAAGCATATAATTTTCTGTACTGAATAGCTTTTCTTTACTTTTGTGTGTGTGTGTGTGTGTGTGTGTGTGTGTGTGTGTGTGTGTGAGAGAGAGAGAGAGAGAGAGAGAGAGAGAGAGATACAGAGAGACAGAGAGACAGAGAGACAGACAGAGAGAGAGAAGAGCACAATGCCACAACATGCGCATTGAGGTTAGAGGACAATGTATGTGTTATGGTCAGCTCTTTCCTTCCATTATGTTGAGTTCTAGGCTCAAACTTAAGTCATCAGGCTTAGTGGTAGTGCCTTCACTCCAGCATGTGTCTGTGCACCCCTTTGGCCCTGTGGTGACTGTGTTGAAGCTTCTGTCTATCAGTGGTAGACTCTCCATTATGCTTTCTAACAGGACTCATCATACCTTCTCTGTATCATCTTCCTCCAGACACTTGGGGAACATTGTACTTCTCTAAGCTTTTTGAGGTGAGCTATGACCATGAAACTTACCTGAGTAATTACATGAGTTAAAAACAGACAAGACACTTTGAATGTTTTAATAGCCAGCATAGGATTGCCATGCTCATTCTACACAATGTTTGGGTCTTTGAGGAAATATAATAATACCATCCAGTCCACTCCATGTATTTGAAAAATAATCAGATCTGTATTGATGACCATAGATAGACTATCAGAGTAATGGATAGCCTTTTGTTGGGTTTTGGTTATTAATACTTGGGTTTTTTTTTTATTATTGCCATTCTGAATTTCAAGGAATCCTCATTGACAGATTTAGTGATTTTAAAGATTATTTTTAAGCTAGGAGAGGTGGTGTGTGCTGGTAATACCAGTTTTCAGAAAGCAGAAACAAGAGGGGAGCAAACTTAGTGCCTGATGAGTTTAAGCTCCTCCATTGATGGAGATAATTTCTAATAATCAAAACAAAACAACCACAAATAAAATCAACCAAATGCTTATATTTTTACCCACTGTGATATCAGGGATGTGCTGGGATAAAGCATTTCAAATTGGCAGAACTTCAATAACACCAAGAGAAAGCAGATAAAAGTATGTATATAGAGTTCTCAATCTGCCACGGTTTGGAAACACAATATACAATGAAACAAAACACCCATTTCCACATATGACAGAAAGAAAGGATACCTTTCTTTCCCACTTTGTATCCCTTTGTATTCCACTTCCTCAGCTCTGTTTCCTCTTTCACAGATGTTTCAGCCATGTCAATTTTGATGACTTCTTTTAGAATTCATTAGCAAAGAATAATTAATGAGGAACATATTGAGGTGGAGATATAACTCTTCTCCATTGTTGAGTCCACACTTGGGGGAAGAAAGGAAAATTTTGGATTTGTGTTTCTGACCAGATTCCTTGTGAGCCCATTGCTACCAATGAAATAAAGAGGTTGTCTATGTAGGCAGAACCTGCTCTATCTGGAACTCATAAATAAATAACTTTGTGTTTGTGTTGGGGGTGTACTTATATTTTCCTGTGTACTTCTGAGTGTCTTCCTCAATGACTATCTACCTTAAGCACAAGTTTTCTTCAGTTTAAAATGCAAAAATGGACATGAATAATTATGACATAGAAAAGGGTCATGTTAAATTGTTAAGGATATACTGGGATATGAATTTCCAAATATGTGTGTCCCTGCATCACTCATGGTTCATCATCATCTTTAAAAGGGAGTAAAGGCTGCTTACCTCCAACAATCAGATTAACAAAGAATAGAGGTGAATAAAATGTGATTTTAACTATTTCTAAGGATAGAAGAGAGTATAATGATAATTGTTTCAGTGTTTTTAAATATTCATGGAATGAAGAAATCCTGGCCTTTCATTTCAAATGTAGGATACTAAGACAAGGAGATAGAGAGAATAGAATGAATGGGAAAAATTGAAAAAGTCTATGCCAGGACAGCACTTGGGTTCATTGAATGTGATCTACGTGAGGATTCTGGAAATTCATACCCTGATATGACAAACTAAGATCATAGAAATAGGCTTATAAAGTAAATAGTAGGGAATTTAGTTGAATTTAAATATGTAGGAAGGGGTGTTTGTTAATTTGAGTTACAAAAAGAGAAAGGGTATATATATATATATATGTATATATATATATATATATATATGTGTGTGTGTGTGTGTGTGTGTGTGTGTGTGTGTGTGTGTGTGTACATATATATATATCCATATACACATGCACAGAGATATTAATCTCCATGGAAGGGAGAATTTAAGTATACATAGATAAATAAATAAATTTAGGTCTTGATATAACTATTAAAAATTAATTCTGTAAGGACAAGACAGGGAATAGTTAAGGAGCACAGTCTCACCACCAGATAATAATATTTGTTTAGATTGCTTTAATTGCTTTGAATTGTTTTAATTATCAAAATGAATGTGTTTATAATTTTGGTGGTTATGATATTAAAAATCCTCTGTGAGATAGGTCAAAATAGAACAGGCCTTTAGAGAAAGGAAGCTGCTAAACAGAATTAATATGTACCTTTGATGATTTTAAGTTACTGGACCAAGAACATGCTATTTTGGGAGAGAGGTTCTGTATTTTTCTTTATAGGTAAGAATAAAAGGCTTTGGGCCCCTGCCAGAGTGATTCGGAGATGATATGTCAAGAAAGTAACGTGAAGATCTTGGTTACAAAAAAGAAAAATTAGAGAAAATCAAACAGGACATGTGACTTGATTTGCTGATTCCTCCACATGGGAACAATCCTGTAACTGCATTAGACATAAAATTGTCTCTGGACAAATCTTCAGATACCATTAGACAATACATCTTGTAGGTTATGGAATCGTTAAGATTAATCTTACAATCCTTCACATATCATGAATGAAGATTTATTATAATTGGTTATTGATCAAATTAACACATAAAAGAATAGTTGTGTTTTACCTGCTTAAACGAGGAGCAAAAATTCATCCATAACTGATCTGTGCACCTTGCACAATCCATACAAATATATTTTTTAATTTTCTTTTTTATTGGATATTTTATATATTTACATTTCAAATATTATCCCCTTTCCCTCTTTCCCCTCTAGAATCCCCTCTCCCACTCTCCTTCCCTCTGCTTCTATGAGTATGCTCCCCCTCCCACTCAACCACTCCCACTTCACTACCCTGGCATCCCCCTACATAGGGGAATTGAGCTTTCACATGACTAAGGGCTTCTCCTTCTATTGATGCTAAACAATGCCATCCACTGCTACATGTGCAACTAGAGCCAAAGGTCCCTCCATGTGTACTCTTTGAATGGTGGTTTAGCCCCTGGGAGCTCTGGGTGGGTGTCTGGTTGGTTAATATTGTTGTTCTTCCTATGGGGCTGCAAACCCCCTCAGCTCCTTCAGTCCTTTCTCTAACTCCTCCATTGGGAACCCGCGCTAAGTCCAATGGTTGGCTTTGAGCATCAGCCTCTGTATTTGTCACTTTGTCAAGCTCTGGCAGAGCCTCTCAGGAGACAGCTATATCAGGCCCCTGTCAGCAAGCATTTCTTGGCATCAACAATAGTGTCTGCATTTGGTGTCTGTTTATGGAATAAATCCCCAGGTGGGGCACTCTCTGGTTAGCCTTTCCTTCAGTCTCTGCTCCACATTTCGTCCCTGTATTTCATTTAGACGAGAGTCCTTCTAGGATAAGAATGTAGAGATAGTGAATATATAGGGAGAGAGTAGGCAGCCTTTTCTAGTCCCTGATTTTAGTGGGATTGCTTCAAGTTTCTCTCAATTTAGTTTGATGTTGCCTACTGGTTTGCTGTATATTGCTTTTACTATGTTTAAGTATGGGCCTTGAATTCCTGATCTTTCCAAGACTTTTATCATGAAGGGATATTGGATTTTGTCAAATGCTTTCTCAGCATCTAATGAGATGATGATATTTTTTTTTCTTTGAGTTTGTTTATATAGTGAATTAAGTTGATGGATTTCCGAATATTGAACCATCCCTGCATTCAGGGGATGAAGCCTACTTGATCATGATGGATGATCGTTTGATGTGTTCTTGGATTCAGTTTGCAAGAATTTTAGTATTTTTGCATCGATATTTGTTACCCTCCTGGTTTGAGGCCTACCTCTCATAGCTACAGCTCTCTGCCCATCTCCTGCTATTTGCTACGCCTCCAATCTGGTTCCAGTTATATTCAGAAGTTCCACCTCCATAGAGAAAAAAGTCCCTGATTGGACCTTAAATCTCTACCCTCTAGCACACACAAAAATAATTCAAAATATATTATACACATGACTATAGAAATATTCAATGAAAGTATAAGAATGATATCACCATGACCTTGGTTTAAAATTGCCCCACTTAATTATGATAGCAAAAGTAAAAAGAAATAAATGATCAACATATGAAAATTGACTTTGTCAAACTGAAAAACTTGAACATCAAATACTTTGAAAATAAAACTCACAGAATGGAAAATAACATTACAGATCATGTCTACCATAATAGATAAGTAATCCTTTAAAGAAGAAAATATTATAATCTGGTGATAAATATATAAAAAATGTCCAATATCCTTAGTCATTAAAAAAAAATGCAAAGCAAAACAACCCTGAGATTCTAGCTCTCACCAGTCAGAATGGCTAAGATTAAAAACTCAGGAGACAGCAGATGCTGGCGAGGATGTGGAGAAAGAAGAACATTTCTCCATTGTTGGTTGGATTACAAGCTGGTACAACCATTCTGGAAATCAGTCTGGTGGTTCCTTAGATAATTGGACATAGTACTACCTGAGGACCCAGCTATACCACTTGTGGGCATGTATCCAGAAGATGCTCCAACATGTAATAAGGACATATGCTCCATTATATTCATAGCAGTCATATTTATAATAACCAGAAGCTGGAAAGAACCCAGATGTCCCTCAACAGAAGAATGGATAAAGAAAATGTGGTACATCTACACAATGGAATACTACAGTGCTATTAAAAACAATGACTTCATGAAAATATTATCCTGAGTGAGGTAACTCAGTCACAAAGGAACATAAATGGTATGCACTCACTGGTTAGTGGATATTAGCCCAAAAGTTTGGAATACCCAAGATTCAATTCACAGACCATATGAAGCCCAATAATTAGGAAGACCAATGTGTGGATTCTTCAGTTCTTCTTAGAAGAGTGGCACAAAATATGCACAGGAGGAAACATGGAGACAAAGTATGGAGCAGAGACTGAAGGAAAGGCCAACCAGAGAGTGCTGCAACTGAGGATTCATTCCATATATAGTCACCAAACCCGGAAGCTATTGAGGGTGTCAGTAAGTACTTGCTGATGAGAGCCTGATATGGCCATCTTCTGAGAGGCTGTGCCAGAGCCTGGCAAACACAGAGGTGGATGCTCGCAGCCAACCAATGGACTGACCACGTGGTTCTCTGATGGAAGAGTTGGAGAGGAGACTGAAGGAGCTGATAGGGTTTACAGCACCAAGGGATGAGCAACAGTGTCAACTGGCCAGACCCCCTAGAGTTCCCAGGGACTGGACCACCAACCAAAGTGTAGGGACCAATGGCTACATATGTAGCAGTGGATGGCCTTGTTGGACATCAGTGGGAGGAGAGGCCCTTGGGCCTGAGTATGAGCTACCTAGCCAAGCATCATCACTTCGATGCCCAAGTGCAGGGGAATGGCAGCCCGAGAAGATGGAAGTGGGTAGGTAGATGTTGGAGCACCCTCATAGAGACAGGGAGAGAGGGGGTGGGAGAGGGGGTCTCTGAAGTGGATAACTGGAAAGGGGAAAATATCTGAAATGTAAATGAAGAAAATATCCAATTAAAAAAGAAAGGAAAAAAAATAAAAAGAAGAACATTGGTTTGTTAGTGAGAAATGTACTCTGCCACTTGTGGGACAGGGTTGCAATAGAGCTATAAGCAACCATGCAACACAATTGGGCATGAGGAGGGAGCAAAAACAGGGAACTCTAGAGACAACAGATGCCATCACTTTAAGGGTCAACACAGTAAGGCAATTATTTAATCACCAGCATGAGACAAATTTGGCCTCCCTGACTTAGCTTGGAATTATGGACCTTTTCTCACTGGAATCAGCAAATGATTCCATCTGGGACTATTGCTAAGATACAAGTTCTCACTCAGTAGATCTTGCAGACTCCCTTTATAACAAGCTTCCAGCGGTTATGCTGAAGCTGTAGCCCATGGACCACTGAGAAGCAAGCTGTGGCTTCTGCATTGCTACTGAGTTTAAAACGTGCAGTGGTATATTTCTGTAGTTGTTAGATTTTTGTCTTATCGCCCAACTGTGATGATGTGTGGCTAGGTAGCTCATACAGATCTTCAGTCCCTTCAAGGAAAGTCTTAACCGTAGCTGTGCTAGTGAGCTCAGCTCTTGTTCCTGAACTTTAGTGTGGATTTGTGACTGGAGAGAGTGCTGTGGACTCACTTCTGGCTTGGATCCCCTAGGATCTTCTGGATATATGACTACTGTATTGCCCCTGTTTCTCCTAGACTAAATGAGACACCTATGGGAGAGAAAATACTTGTATACTGGAGTAGAGGGAAATGAATGTTATGCAGTAATGGAGTAAAGAAGCAGATGCCTATTTGAAAGCAGTCTGTATGTGTGTTCATGAAGCTTAACTTACATCACTGTATTTCGAATCCTTGTAATCAATTCTTTTATGGAAAATTACCCATCATGCATGATTGGTATAATGACAATGGTGGTGGTGGTGATGAAGATGATGATGATGATGAAGCTGAAAGGGGTAATGGAAACCGGAATTTAATTATTTCATTGTGATGAAGAGCATCTTAAACATGCATAGAAACTTTACTTAAAACATGTTCTCCAATAGTATAAGACTTACTTTAGATAACATCTACTACTGAGTTGATTGTAGGTAGGGAAGAGCTCTGCTTCAGTAGTAGATGCTATCTAAATTCATGCTTCCATTTTCATTGCACTAAAACTTGTTTAGCTATTCTGTTTTGGAGTTTTTATCACATTTAATAAATGTTAATTATTTTTTTAAGTTGCTTTAAAGACAATTTTCCCTAGGGGCTCTTCATATTTTAATATTACATGATTCTGTAATTTTGATAATGGCAATATTTAAATAATACATTCACTGGGAAATAAGTTTAGTTAGATACCCAAGCTATCTTCTAAAATAACACTTTATAAATTATGCAAAGCATTGGTAATGTGGAAAATAATTCTACTGGCATTATGTAACTTACCACTGAGGAAGCATCAGAGGAAGGTTTTGTCCTAACAGAATCATAGGAGGATCTACGAAACATATGGCCTCATTCTGAGTGCTGGACAGCATCCAGGAATACACAAAAGCCTTGGAAGATCCTGTAAAGGGCACTGAAAATTACCATATTGACTCATCCATTCCTTAGTAATGGAACAGCATCTATAGGCATTGTTATGACAGGACAAAGACCAATAGAGACACTCAAACCAACTTTATCCTCCTCACTCAATTCATTTGTTCACATTTATTTTTCATAGATCCTGTCCCAGCCCAGGAGAGTGTCTTTATTCTTGTTCATTCATGCCAGTGATTACTTGTCCTCTATCTGAGCTAAGGCAGTTCTTTTCTCTAAAATTTCTTTTAGGGAATTTGTGTATGATATATATTTTTTCAGAGTATTTGAAGTCAATTCAGTTAATATTCAGTAATTTTTGTCATAATATACAAATTTCACTTGTTTTTAATAAACCCATTTGCTTTCTATGTAATCATTCATGAATAGTGGCAAAAATATATGAATGTAATAAGGTCAAAATAATAACTTCACTTGAAGATTTTTTAGCATAGTTTTTGAACAAAGAGTAAGTAAAGAATAAAGAAAGCATTTTTCCTGACTCACCAAATAATACTTTAATGTAATTATGAGCCCCTAGTTATTATGATCATTATTATACCAGATTTTGGGGGACATAGTTTCTAAACTTTGTACAAAGTTTGATAAGTCTCAGTTTAACGTTTGGACCAAAATCATGGCCACTTGATACCTGCAGAAGCCAGAATGAAGCAGCTGTGAGACTTGGACAGGAAACTAGAAATACATGTGAACATTCAATTTTGAACTAATTATATTAACAACATATGACTAAACTTATTTTCATTATGGAATAAATTTGTAAGACAGAATCAGGACAGTGATAATAAATTAAAATGGAGGCAGTTCTTTTTTCCTTTAATTATTATTATTATTATTATTATTATTATTATTATTATCATTATTATTATTATTTATTATTATTCACTTTACATCCTTCTTACTACCTCTTCCTTGTCAACCCCTCCCACAATCCTTCCTCCCATTCCTCTCCCCTTGTCCTCTGACTGAGTGCCCCCTTGGATATACCTTCACTTTCATGTGTGGGTTTTCTGAATATACTTCGTATATTTCAATTGTGAAGAAAAAGCTTACTGCTCAAGAATAATGCCTCAGGGCTGGAGAGGTGGCTCAGTGGTTGGAAAGCACTTCCTACTCTTAACCCTCTCCCAGCCCCTTCAGACACTTGGCACTCACTCAGAGGTAAGCCTGATTCTGCCCCTTCCCCAGCTCATTGAATGCCTGCTCATTCCTATTCCTGATTCCTCAAGGTTACACTGTTACTGGTGGCATCTGGGTGCACTAGAGTTTGAGGACCACAACCCCCACTGTTTTCACCCAGAGAAACGCAAGCTGGGACCCCTATGTTAGGCTGCTTTTTGCCCACCCTGAGCAGCGTGACACTCCAGCTGCGAGGTAGAAATACACAATGAAAGAGTGGGGAGAGGATAGGGGGTTTTCGAAGGGGAAACAGAGAAAGGGAATAACAATTGAAATTCAAATAAAGAGATTATCTAATAAAAAATGGAAAAGAAAACAAAAAAAAAAAACAAAGAAAAATAAACCACAAGTGTTGAGAACAAACAAACAAACAAAAAAACTAGCTATTCTGTTAAATGTTAGTTCTGATTATATTTGCAAATGTATTTCTAAGGTAACACTACCCTTTTTTCTGCACTCTTGCTCCCCGAACTTGGCATCTCTAGCTTGTCAACGTTTTCAGTCTCCATAAGCAGATGATCCAATTCCTTACGTAACACATAAACAAAACAAGCATGCACTTATTTATACAACAGATAGGAAATAAATATTCCCCAGTTGGTTCTATTTTTCTGCAGAATTCTGACAACTCACTGAACAATACTTAAAGGTCAAGCTACTCCCAGTTATTACACTTCAAAATAATTCATGTCATTCAACCTTCCTTAATTGTAGGGTAGTGAGTCAGGTCAGCCACAGGAAGAGACTGGGCTGTAGGGAAGGTCGGGCCACCACTCTGGGGGTGGGGATGGAAAAGCACAGTCTCAGGCAGGACAGCCTGAGCTGGGGGGGGGGCGGTGTTGGAGATGAATCTCAGGCTCTCTGACACTCAGGCGCCACTGGGAGCGGAAGGAGAGGGAAGAGCTGCTAATGGAGTGGGTATACCCCCACAAATTGGATCCAGCCTGGAGCTGTGGGGAAATGGGGGTTTCTCTGGCTGGTCCCCTCAGGGAGAGTCCTTGGCTTGAGTATAACAGACTTAGCTTGGGCTTAGTGGCAGTCATGGCTGAGAGTGCAGAGAGGCCTCCTATGGGAGATTACAATGCAACTCTGTAGGCAGAGACCATCCCCAGGGCTCCGGATGGTGGATCCCAATGAAAAGAGGCAGCCCAGGGTTTTAAAATGTTTGTTGTCATGGCTGAAAGTAGATGTGCAAAACCATACCCCACTTCTCAGGATGGGCCTGAGATTAAATACCTTTTGCAGGGAGGGATGTCTGGGAAGGAAAACTTATTGGCTAAGCCCTCCAGGCTTCTATGTAACTCATTGAAATGGAGATCCCTGTCTTGAGCCTGTGTGATCACAGGTCACATCCTCTACATTTGAAATGGCTTGGGACATTGTCCTTATGCCAGTAA
This sequence comes from Mastomys coucha, assembly GCF_008632895.1. Taxonomy (NCBI): domain Eukaryota; kingdom Metazoa; phylum Chordata; class Mammalia; order Rodentia; family Muridae; genus Mastomys; species Mastomys coucha. The sequence goes on along the minus strand of NW_022196915.1, from coordinate 5,342,330 downwards.
GTGATGGCCACAAATCTATGGGAGGCTGTGGCTAGCGATAGAGGCCTGGTACCCAGGAGCAGGCAAAGCTCCTACTATCCCTTCAGGTTCACCAGGGCTTATAGCCTTAGCTCAACCAGGGACCATGTTACCTTTCATGGTTCCACACTAAATCATGGAAAATCTTGAAGAATCTTTCAGGGATGTGTAGAATGTTGGAGAACTATACCCCAAATACAAGGGTTTTCCAAATCTTCAAGAATTGTCAGAAGTAAGAACAACACAGTATCAGAGATGGCACAGCACTGTCACTTGGACTACCTCCCTTAACAATCGGGCAGCTGCAGTCAACTGACAGCCCTATCAGAGAACTGATGATAATGCCACAGAACGACTGGCATATATATGCCAGCTTTGTGAGTCACAGGACCCTGTTTGTCTCTTGTTGCTTGTCTTAAATGTCTGTGTTTTTAAGACTCCAAAATATGTTTGTAACACTACCAGGATCCAATGAAATGAGAAGCAAGGGTAGGCAAAAGCAGATGTCCAGTCTATACTGTTTGTTCACTGCTCCTAGGAGGAGGAGAAAAATAAACCTCTTGACCAGCATATGCTCTGGCCAAAGTTTAGTCATTAACACATAGGATGAGTGTGTAAAGCTCAAATTAATTGTCCCTGAATGACTGGCTGAGATTGGATAAAATATAAACCCATTGGCATTTGACAGCCCTGCTTAGAGATAACCAGAAAGAAGGCTACAAGAGAACATGGGCATGTTCAATATTTTAGTTTCAGTATCACAGAAAAACATACTCAAGTGATAGAATTCTCTTAAACCTTAGACATCCTAGAGGCTTAATTAGGAAAATCACATCACTTCTTTGAGTATGTTTCTTCCTTTATTAAGTGAAGATTTTGGTAACAAAATGACTTAAATTGCACACAAATTATTTAAATATTGTTAAATGAACTATTTGCAAATAATGAGGTAACTATCTGGTAAACTGACTTAGATTTAGCAGTTCGAGTTTCATTAGTTTCCAGAACTCACTCATTCATTCATTCATTCATTCATTCATTCATTCATTCATTCATAGTATTACTGTTGCAGATAGTCTTCAGAGAACTGGCAGGTATTCCTTTGAATAAAACATTACAGTACATTTAAAAACCGTTAAATGATGTTGAGGTGTAAGCAGTAAATAAAGCAGACACACTTTTCCATGAGTCATTATTTTTTCTTAATTCACAATAATGAAAAGTCCTTTAGCCAATAGAGAGTTTTCAGGTGTTATTAACTTTAAATGAATCATTTCTGTGAAAGAACTACGCTGTTTCCCTTAACAGATTAAAAAGTCTAGCTATCTCCGTTCCCCATTTTCCAATGAATAACCGCTTTCAAAAGCAACATTTAGAGACCATGCTTCATTCACTTTGCTTCTGCTAATAGCGGATCTGACATGTAGGTGAAGTGCCTAGAACACACTTAGGATCCATTGTGTAGAATCATATGCTCATTTAGGACCTAAATTTTAGGTGATTGTAGCTCAAGATTCAGGATAAGGGACAAAGCAGTGAATCAGAGCTTCAGAGTTGTTCTAAGGATGGGAAACAGTTAGTTATGATGACTAAAGTCTACACATAGACAATGCATCATTTGGATCTTACACCTAAATACAATTGCATATTTATCAGGTCCTTAGATTCTGGCACTAATCTTGGAAATCAAGCTCACCTAGTTGATGAAAAGCCTTCAGAATACAATTTTTAAATCATGAAACTACAAGGCACAGTATCAAGTTCTTCCAGCTTCAAGGTTCTCAAAGACTCTCATGACCTGAAGTAGGTCACTCCTCGTCATGTATTCTTCATGGCTCATATACCTGTGCAGGAAGACCCTTCATTACAATGGGCCTTGCTGAAATGACCTATGTTTGCTTCCCTACTGACATATATCATAAAGTGAAATGCAAAGTCACCCAACTTTGAATTTAAAATCTTTTGATGGGAGCTGGGGGAGGTTGACTGGTTGTCAAAGCATTTGTCCTGCAAGTACAATGACCAGAGTTCTACCCCAAGAGGAATCTGTTGTAAATGTGAGGGTGCCCATCTATTTCTTGTACTGGAGAGGCAAAGGTAGGAGGATACCTGGGTATGCTGGTAAGGCAGTCTAGTATCGCTTGGTACACTCAAAGCCAACCAGAGCACCTGCTTCAAAGGGGGTAGCTGGAGTTCCTGAAGATGATACATTAGGTAGTCTTCCAATATGCATTTAAAAAACCATAAACAGACTTTTTCTCGGTTGAGTTTCTGAGCCTGGAGCAGCCAGCCTGGAGGCACAGGCCCCATGACTCCCAGGGGAGCCGCAGGGCAGCAGGGACTCGATCCTCTCAGCTTCTGAGTGACAGAGGAGGATCAGCATCCTTCTCTGCCCCTTCCCTGCAAGTGGAGGGCCTACCTCCAGGGAGTGCCTTAAGCCAGAGAATTGGGCGAGACCCGCCATTTCCTCTCTGGTGAGTTTCTAAGAGTAGCCACCTTGGAGGAACAGGCCCCACAAGCCGCAGGGGATTTGCAGGGCGGCAGGGACAGGACAAGCTCTAGCCAGAGACACTAAGAACATCTAACACCAAAAAGCAAAAGATGGCGAAAGGCAAATGCAAGAATCCTACCAACAGAAACCAAGACTACTTGGATTCATCAGAACCTAGTACTCTCACTGCAGCAAGTCCTGGATATCCCAAAACACCAGAAAAGCAAGAATTGGATCTTAAATCATATCTCACAATGCTGATAGAAGAACTTAAGAAGGACATGAATAACTCCCTTAAAGAAATACAGGAGAATACAGGTAAAGAGGTACAAGCCCTTAAAGAGGAAACAAAAAAATTCCATAAGGAATTACAGGAGATCATAAGTAAACAAGTAGAAGCACTTAAAGAGCAAACTCAAAAATCCCTTAAGGAATTGCAGGAAAACACAAACAAACAGGTGAAGGAATTGAGTAAAACCATCCAGGATCTAAAAATGGAAGTCGAAACAATAAAGAAATCACAAAAAGAGACAACTCTGGAATTAGAAATCTTAGGTAAGAAGTCAGGAAACATAGATGCAAGTATCACTAACAGAATACAAGAGATAGAAGAGAGAATCTCAGGGGCAGAAGATAACATACACAATATTGAGAGAACAGTCAAAGAAAATGCAAAAAGCAAAAAGAACCTAACCCAAAACATCTAAGAAATCCAGGACGCAATGAGAAGACCAAATCTAAGGATAATAGGTATAGAAGAGAGTGAAGACCTCCAACTTAAAGGGCCAGTAAATATCTTCAACAAAATTATAGAAGAAAACTTCCATAACCTAGAGAAAGAGATGCCCGTGACCATACAAGAAGCCTATAGAACCCCAAAGGGGTTTTCAGCCCCTTACGACGAACAACAATATGAACTAAGTACTACCCTCAGAGCTCCCAGGGTCTCAACCACCAACCAAGGACTCCACATGGAGTGGTCTGATTGTTCAGGCAGCATGTGTATGGTAGATGATTTCAAAATCGATCATCAATAGGAGGAGAGGACCTCGGCCCTGTGAAGGTTCTGAGCCCCAGTGTAGGGGAATGTAAGGGCCAGAAAGTGGGAGAGGGCGGGGTGGCAGGCATGGGGAAGGGGGAGGCAACAGGCGTTTGTTTTTGTTGTTTTTGTTTGTTTCTTTGTTTTTTGGAGGGAAACTGGGAATGGAGAAATTCGCATGTAAGTAAAGAAAATATCTAAAATAAAAAAAAAATCTCCCCCCCCAAAAAAATAAAAAAATAAAAAACTATAAACATCCCCCCACATGTGCATCTACCCTTATACATATGATCACTTTAAAATTTTGCTTAAAGAAAAAGAAAAAAATATTATCAGACATATTACCTATCAGGTAAATAAGACTATAGATATTTCACTTTAACTATTAGTCAAAAATTATGCCATGCAAAAAAGTAATTTCATAATAAACTTAACTAAGGACAAACAACAGTGACATTTTATCTGCATCACTCTCCTTAAACAGAACTCCATTCTCTTAAATAAGTGGCCAAATCATTGCTTACAATGGGATTCATCTGTGCTGAGCAATAATCAGAGCTTTAGGAAGGGTTGGGTGAGGTGACAAGCATTTGAAAAGGTTTCAGGCCTCACAAGTGTGCAATCACAGCACTTGCCTTTTCGGCTCACAAGCTTCCTAATAGTAGATTATAGGCCATGGCCGTGACTGTTCTCCTTGGCTTCTTGGAGTGATTCTACTTTATGAAGGTTACTAAGAAAGCAGCCTTAGGTAAGATGCCTTAGAGGCACTGTGGATAAAAAGTGGGACTTCCATTCTTTCTTCAATTTCTTTTTTAATGAATTTTAATTAATTATACAACTTCCACCTCTGCTTTCTTCTCTCCAAATCATTCTATGACACCCACATTCAAATTGAAAGTCTCATGTTTTCTTAAATTTTACTGTTATACATCTGTACTTGTGTTTGTATTTTGTGTGTCTGTGTATAGCTACAAAAAATATTAATACAATAGAGAGGACCACTTTGCATGAGATAGCCAATTAGGGTCTCATTCATGGGATAGTCTAAGTTTGCCTCTCTTAGTAGTCTTAAGTGGCCTATAGTTTCTTGTCATGGGGCATTGCCACATGCGATTGTTCCCTTCCACATTAGCATGCCTGTTGATATTTCTGCTTCTCAGATCATGTTCATGCAGCCATTTCTATGAAGAAGTGTTTCACAGAAGACTCCTGATATTCTGGTGAGGATACATTTTCCCTTTTCTCTGACACATCTACATCACATGTCTTGCATGAGCTGTACTCTCCAAGATACATTGATTTCTGCATTATATCCAGCTGTGGTTTTCTGTGATAGCCTGTAAAGGGAAGATTTTAAAGGAGAGTTGGTACCTCTACTTGTGTGTGGTATAGGACAATATTTAGGATGTAGTGAGAAATTATGCTGATCTAGCAAAATGGCAATAGTAGATTTTTTTCCCTAAGATTCATGACATCACTAACCCTGGAAAGTTGGCTAGATTTCTAGTTCCAGGCATGATTTTCCTCCTATTGAATGGGTCTTTAGTCCAACTAGACAGCTGTAAGAGTCACTTGTTACATTGTACCTGATCAATTTCCTGCAATTGCTGCAGTTAATAGGTATCACACCTTGGCAAAACATACAGAAGAAAGACTCATTTTCCACAGAGATAGCTGGGAAACTGGGTGTCCATACACAGAAAAATGAAATTAGGACAGTATATTTCACTCTGTGCAGAAAAGGGCTCCAGGTAGAACAAAGCCATCAATGTAAAACCTAAAATGCTAAAACTTCAAGAAGAAATTATAGGAAGTAGCCTTTAAAGTGAAGTGAAGTGAAGGAAAGAACTTTCTGAACAGGATTGCATTTCCCTAGGAATTAAGCTGACAATTGAGAAATATGACCTCATAAAACTCAAAAGGCTCTGTACAACTAAGTAAACAATCATTTGAGGGAAGAAGAATGGGAGGGAATCTTTGCAAAGTTGTGTGTGTGTGTGTGTGTGTGAGTGTGTATGTGTGTGTGTGTACATTCTTGTGTTTGTATGTATATAGATATGTACAGATGGTAGATAAATAGGTAGACATACATACATAGATGTGACATATTATTAATATACAGAGTATATTATATAAAGAACTTTCTTAGAATGTTAAGGAAAATAATTATGTAATTGAAAAATGAGCTAGGGATCTAAGCAGAGAGTTCTCCACTGAAGAAATAAAAGTGGTTAAAATATACTTCAAAAAGGGAGGGCTCATAATCCTCAGCAATTAGTATAATACTTTTTCTCACTGACCTAGGTAGGGCTGAACCATGACTAAAGGTACAAAGTGTCAGGAACCACTGTTTATTTCATGGGACTACAGAAAGAAGAAAATGAGTCATATAATCCAGGCATATATTACAAACAGAAGATGTACCATTCATTTCTTTACCTCTTTCCTGTTTTTTTGTCCAGAAATAGAAGACTTATTAGACTTAGTAGACAAGACACTGGAACATTCTTGCATCAGAATAATGTACTGAGAAAACATTCCGTACACCCTAGGCTGCCATCAAGTATGGGTCCCTAACCCAGGCACCCAGAGCTGGAAGAAAGTAAGCACTTATTCTGGAAAGACTAGCAAAGGCTCTTTTTCAGGAACCACACAAAACTTCCATTAGAACAGGCAGGGCAGAGACATGGGGCCACTCAAATCCGATCAATGCAAGGCCTCCTATTTTTACAGGATGGGGCTAGTTTGTGTCTAGATAGTTAATATTGCTGTGCTGAAACCCCTAATCAAAAGCAACTTTGGGGAAAGGGAGAGTTTATTTTACTTATACTATACTTCCATGTAACAGCTCAACACTGAAAGCAGTTAGAGCAGGAACAGATGCAACAAAATGTAGACACGCTTGTTGACTAGCTTGCCAGCCTGCCTTTTGATAGACTCCAGGGCTAGCAGCCCAGGGATGTCCTGACACACAATGAACTGTGCCATATCCTCTAAATCACTAATTAAGATAATGCCATACAGGATAATCTATCTTTAGCCTGATCTTATGGGCTTATTTGTGTCAATTGAGGTTTCCTCCTCTCAGATGACTCTAGCTTATATGAAAGTTGACACAAAAGTAGCCAGTACAACTTAGTGTAGTAAGAATTTTGGTTTAAGAATAGAGAAATGCTATGTGGATATGTTTTTGTCTTAATTCCAGGAATGGGATATGGAGCTGCTTCAGATTGTCCACAGCAGCTAACTATTTGCCTTGTGCTCTGGCATGGGGTGTGATTTTGCCAGCTGAAGATGTCGATGTTTGAAATTCTGGGGTCTCTTCAGAGCATATATAAATGCCAGAGGTAGCAGATGCTGCTCCTCCTGATGCTACTGCCCCTGCTTTGGGCTCCTGCTACTGCTGTTTAATGTTGCTGTTGCTGGTTGTTGTTGATTGCTTGTTGGAGATATCTAATGTAGACTTGTCCCATGGAACTGATGAAGATCAGACTTGTTTCAGGGACCTAAGTTCCCCTAATTAGTAGGAAGTAGGTTAAGATATAGACGTTCCTTTTCCCTTCTAGCCTTCTTTGTCGCCTACCTGGTATTAGAGGGTTAGAAAGGTAAGGAAGCATGGTAGAAAAAAAAAAAAAAAACAATAAAGTAGCCAAATGCCCAGTTATAGTTTGGAGCTATATTTTCATTATTTTTTTATGCAGTATGTTTTGATCATGTTTTCCCCTTTCCAACTCCTTCCACACCCTCCCAAACTCCCTACCACCCAACTTTATCTTCTCTATCATCTTTCTTTTTCAAAAAGAGACAAATTAAAATAAAAACAAATAATAAAAAAGTCAAATGGAAACAAAAAGCCCTCCATCAACAACAAAATCATGGAGTTTATTTTGTGTTGGCCAACTACTTCTGGACATGGACACTACCCTGGACATTGTTTGATATGTCTAATGATATTCCATTGGATACAACTGATTTTCCCTTTGCCAATGGATATAAACTGAAAATAGCTTTTTGGTTAAGTGTGAGACTTTGTGTCTACTTCCTCTTGTCAGTGTTTTTTCTAGTTGGGCTTAGTTTCCTCTAGGTCTTGTGTGTACTGCCACACTCTCTGTGAGTTCCTAAGTACATCATTCCTGTTGTGTCTTCCTCTTACAGTCTTTCTGCCTCCTCTTCCTCATATATCCCCTTAAAAAAAGGGGTTTGGTAATGACATCCCATTTAGGGCTGAGTGTGCTTAGGTATCTGTACTGGCTGGTTTTGTGTGTCAACTTGACACAGGCTGGAGTTATCACAGAGAAGAGAGCTTCAGTTGGGGAAGTACCTCCATGAGACACAGCTGTGGGACATTTTCTCAATTAGTAATCAGGGGAGAGGCCCCCTTGTGGGCTGGAAGTCTTCGGTTCTATAAGAGAGCAGGCTGAGCAAGCCAGGGGAAGCAAGCCAGTAAGAAACATCTCTCCATGGCCTCTGCATCAGCTCCTGCTTCCTAACCTGCTTGAGTTCTAGTCCTGACTTCCTCTGGTAATCCACAGAAGTGTGAAAGTAAGCTAAATAAACACTTTCCTCCCCAACTTGCTTCTTGGTCGTGATGTTTGTGCAGGAATAGAAACCCTGACTGAGACAGTATCTTATGCTCTGCACATTTTCCAGTTGTAGGTTTCTGTGTTGATTCCCATATCCTGACAAAAGTACTTTAGTGAGGCACTGATCTATGAGTATAGAAATATGCCATTAGCATTAATTCATAGATAAAATTCAAACATGTTAAATCTATTCCCTACTCTAACTTAAAGAAGTCTATTCAAAGAACTAAATATATGAGATTTTCCATTGAAAATTTGAAGATTGAAGTATTATTGAATAGCTAGTCTCTCTGGGCTGGTGTTCGGAGCGGACCTTGGGCGCAAGCTCTGCAGTTAGTCCCACAACACCCAGAGGAAGCTCCACTCCCAGGCGCTCTGACACTCTCAGGATCAAAGGTGAGGAGGACCAAACTTCTGTTCCAACACCAGGAGTAACTGGGACCGGTGGGGCCAGGCACACAGGAACTCCACCAGCAGAGTGGCTCGGGTTCCTTCCAGTCTCTCTGCTCTGGTGTCCTGAGCAGACCTTGGGCCCAGGCTCCACAGCCACTCCCACAACACACAGAGGAAGCTGCTGCACTACCAGGTTCTCTGACAAGCCCAGGGTCACAGGATCTCAGAATCACAGGATCACAGAGACAGCTTAACTGAGGAGTTCTGACACAACTAGGATAACAGGAAGGACTGACTCCAGTCAGATTTAGCAAGGGCAGGTAGCAGTAGAGATAACCAGATGGTGGGGGGCAAGTGTAAGAAAATAAACAACACATAATAAGGTTACTTGGCATCATCAGAACCCAATTCTCCCAAAATAGCAAGTCTTGGACACACCATCACACCAGAAAAGCAAGAGTCAGATATAAATTCACTTATCATGATGATGATACAGGACCTTATGAAAGACATAAATAGCATCCTCAAAGAAATACAGGAGAACACAGGTAAAGAGCTAGATGCTCTTAAAGAGGAAACACAAAATCCCTTAAAGAACTACAGGAAAACACAATCAAACTGGTGAAGGAAATGAGCAAAAGCATCTAGAATCTAAAAATGGAAATAGAAACAATAAAGAAATCAGAAAGAGAGACAACCCTGGAGATACAAAACCTAGGAAAGAAATCAGGAATCATAGATGCAAGCTTCACCAACAGAATACAAGAGATAGAAGAGAGAATCTCAGAGGCAGAAGACACCATAGAAAACATTGACACACCAGTCAAAGAAAATGCAAAAACCAAAAATCTCCTAACCCAAAACATCCAGAAAATCCAGGATGCAATGAGAAGACCAAACCTAAGGATAATAGGTATAGAAGAGAGTGAAGACTCCCAATGTAATGGGCCAGTAAATATCTTCAACAAAATTATAGAAGAAAACTTCCCTAACCTAAAGAAAGAGATGCACATGAACATACAAGAAGCCTACAGAACTCCAAATAGACTGGATCAGAAAAGAAATTCCTCCAGACACATAATAATAAAAAACCAAATGCACTAAACAAAGAAAGAATTTTAAAAGCAGTAAGGGAAAAAGGCAAGTAACATATAAAGGCAGACCTATCAGAATTATGGCAGACTTCTCACCAGAGACTATGAAAGCTAAAAGATCCTGGACAGATGTCATACAGTCCCTACAAGAACACAAATGCCAGCCCAGGCTATTATACCCAGAAAAACTCTCAATTACCATAGATGGAGAAAACAAGATATTCCATGACAAAGCAAAATTTACACAATATCTTTCCATAAATCCAGCCCTACAAAGGATAATAGATGGAAAACATCAACAAAAGGAGCAAAACTACACCCTAGAAGAAGCAAGAAAGTAATCTTTCAATAAATCCACAGAAAGCTAATTCCACCTCTTACAACAAAAACAACAGGAAGTGACAATTACCTTTTCTAAATATCTTAATATGAAAATTAATATTACCAACATATCCTAATTGATTGAAATCCACAAATATGAGGAATTGGAAATTTGTTGATTGTTATACAATGGTCTCTCTAATTTGGTAATTGGAGAAATAGGTCCAATATTGTACAATCTCTATGTATACACTTTCAGCTTATTTGTGACAGTGTCTTGCTGTGTACAACATAAGGGTCTTGAAATCTTGCTTTTCCTATCTCAGCCACTCTATTAGTAATATTGTTTATTTCATGATTTTACACTATACTATGGTTTTCAGAACAGCTTATATATTTTGAAAGTATTTATATACCCAAGGGAGACATAGACAATTAACTTGGGAGGTGGCTTGTAGGAAAGAGAACAATAAAGAGTGAGACTGACTGCTTTGCTTGACATTAGTAGCTCTTCTATCAAGTTTGAAGAAGAGGACTTTATAAGTTACTCTTTCTCTGAGATGAATGCTTTT
>NW_022196915.1:5325702-5330090 GCF_008632895.1 Mastomys coucha | reverse complement strand
TCTGGCCAGGGTGACGGTAGTTCTATAACACATCCGGCTGCGGAACGCAGAAGTCAGAGTGACGATATACACAGATATTATCAAGTCCTTGATGTTAAATTCATTAAGGAATTAAAAGGAGCTGTAGAAAATTACGGCCCGAGTTCCCCCTTTACTCAGGCCCTAATTAGCAGTATCATAGACCTTAGATTGCTACCTCAAGAGTGGAAAATGTTATGTAAGACAGTGCTTACCCCCGGTGATTACCTGTTATGGATTTCTGAATGGCATGAGCTTAGCAGGAAAAGTGCCGTGCAATATGCTCAAACAGATCCAGAGTGGACCCTAGATATGCTTCTCGGAGAGGGCACGTTTGAAAATTACACTCGACAAATAGATTTTCCCTTTGGGGCGCTAAATCAGATTGCTACTTTGGCACACAGGGCTTGGTGCAAGCTCCCTACGAAGGGAGGGGATGGGGCAAGCTTGACCAATGTCCGTCAGGGCCCAGAAGAGCCCTTTCAAAATTTCGTCGCCAGGCTACAAGAGACAATTAGCAGAACTCTGGGAAACCCGTATGCAGAGGGGCCTCTGATTTCACAGTTGGCTTTCGAGAACGCTAATTGGACATGTAAATCTATCTTGCTGCCTCACAAGAGACAAACAGATATCTCAGGATATATTCACCTGTGCGTTAACATGGGACCTGCGTATTATCAAAGCGCAGCGGTGGCTGCTGCGGTACAAGAGACGCCCCCCCCCTGGGGGCTTAGCCCTCAGGCATACTCGCAGAAGGTGCTTCATATGCGGTAGCTTCAACAATTTCAAACGCGAATGTCCAGACAGAGCGGGTATTGCGAAAAAATCGCAAGCGAGTGCTAGACAGAAAATAGACAATCAGAACAAGAAAGAGAAACGATGGTCTGATGAGAAAAATTCTAAGAGGGGTGCTCTAGGCAATCTCCGCTCAAAAAACTCGAACCGGGGCCTGCCCCAGGCCCTGTCTGGATATCAGCAGACAGTTCAGGGGGCCCAGGGGCTGCCGACACAAGAAGACCTTTATCTGAACTCCTCAGGACTAGACCAGGACATGCAGGAGTGGAGCTACAGTCCACAGGACACACGGTGTTAACCCCAGACATGAGAATTAAGATATTGTCTACTGGAATTCTTGGCCCATTACCTCCACAGACTCGGGGATTTGTCATTGGCAGAGGCAGTGTTGTTGCAGATGGTCTGCTAGTTTACCCAGGCGCTATTGATCAGAACTATACAGGAGAGTTAAAGGTTGTGGCATCCTCCCCACGCGGGATCACCTTTGTGCCCGCTTTTGAAAATATCGCTCAGCTCATCCTGGTTCCTATGTCCACTAAGGCTTTTACTAATGAGACAGAAAAGGGAGGCTCGGGTGCTCCTGAAATATTTTAGATGCAGTCTATTACGAGTAATAAGCCCTATTTAAAGTTGAATATTGAAAGAAAATTATTCAAGGGGCTGGTGGACACTGGAGCGGATGTGTCCATTATCAGAGCTCAGAGCTGGCCCTCAGCCTGGTCTCTGACTGAGTCTATCACTCACCTCCAAGAAATTGGGTATGCTAGCAATCCAAAACAAAGTTCTAAGCTGCTTACCTAGAGTGATGAGAAAGGTAACTCAGGGCTTTTTCAACCATATGTCGTGCCCAACCTCCCAGTCACCCTTTGGGGGAGGGATCTGTTATCACAGATGGGGCTGATTTTATGTAACTTAAATGAACTAGATCCTAGACAACAGTCCAAACAAGACATTGATATTTACAGAGGCCATAAGCCTCACGCTGATGATAGAAATCTGACACATTTTCAATAGCGGCCACTGCCCTTCCTGTGCCCCATACAGATAAAATCAGGTAGATTTCTAACACTCCTATATGGGTGAGACAGTGGTCCCTTCCTCAAGAGAAAATACAAACAACTTCTATGCTGGTACAAGAACAGTTAGAAACAGGCCATCTGAGAGAATCAAATTCTCCTTAGAACACGCCTATTTTTGTGATTAAGAAAAAATCCGACAAATAGAGATTGTTACAAGATTTAAAGAAGGTTAATGAATGTATGATTTTACTGAGAACCTTACAAACCAGATTACCATCCCCAGCGGCAATTCCTAAGGGATTTTACAAAATAGTTTTAGATTTAAAAGACTGTTTTTTTACTATCCCCTTACACCCTGAAGATTGTGAGAGATTTGCTTTCAGTATTCCGTCTGTGAACTTTAAGGGGCCCATGAGTAGATTTGAGTAGGTTGTCCTGCCTCAGAGAATGACAAACAGCCCCAGTTTATGCCAGAAGTTCGTTGCTAAGGTAATAGAACCGATAAAAAAAAGGTGGCCATCTATTTACATTGCCCACTATACAGATGATATCTTGATTGCTGAGAAATTTCCCCAAGACGTAATGTCATGCTTTAAAGATTTACAAGCTGCTCTTAATGAGAAAGGGTTAATTATTGCCCCAAAAAAGGTACAGACTCAAGATCCGTATAATTATCTCGGTTTTACACTTACAGATCAAGCTGTTACCCCACAAAAGATAGTTATACGTAGAGACCAATTGAAAACCTTAAATGATTTTCAAAAGTTATTGGGTGATATTAATTGGCTTCGTCCTTACCTGAAACTTACTACCAGAGACTTGAAGCCTTTATTTGATATTCTGAGAGGTAATTCTGATCCTAATTCTCCTAGATCTTTAACAAAAGAAAGATTATCTGCTCTACAGCAGGTAGAACAGGCTATTAAGAATCAATTTATTACTTACATAGATTATTCCCTGCCATTACATTTATTAATTTTCAATACTAGCCATGCTCCTACGACATTGCTATGACAGAAGGCACCTATTTTGTAGATTCATTCAAAGATGTGTCCTAAGCGTAATGTCGTGCCTTATTATGAAGCTGTTACACAGATAATTATGCTTGGTAGAAAACAAGCTATAACTTACTTTGACAAAGAGCCAGATATCATTGTCCAGCCTTTTACTATAGAACAAGATTCTTGGCTGAAAATACATTGTACAGACTGGTTACTGGCTCAAATAAGATTTCTAAGAACTATAGATAACCATTATCCTCAAGATAAGCTAATAAAGTTTTTAAATATACATGAAGTTATCTTTCCAAAGATAATGGCTTAGAAGCCAATTGACAACACGCTTGTGGTGTTTACTGACGGAACCTCCAAAAAAAGAGCTGGCTATCTCATTAATAGAAAACAGGTGGTAGTAAATACCCCTGGTCTCTCAACTCAATTGGCTAAATGAATGGCGGTTTTAAAAGTCTTTGAAGCTGTGCCTGATACATTTAATTTATTCACAGACAGCTATTACATATTCAACAGCCTACCATTACTCGAGATGGCTGGAAACTTTAAGCTGGAGACGCCAGCAGGTGCTTTATTTTCCAAATTACAAAATATCATTCTTGCACGTAAGAATCGGTTTTATATCGGCCACATAAGGGCTCATTCTAGACTGCCAGGACCCCTGGCCAGAGACAATGACTTCATTGACAGAGCCCTCGTAGGAGAGATATTGGTCTCAGATCCCGTAACCTTAGCTAAACAAGATCATGAGAAGTTTCACTTATCCAGCCAGACTCTAAGACTCAAACATAAAATTTCCAGAGAACAAGCAAGAATGATCGTTAAACAATGTCCAAAATGTGTTATCCTAGCCCCAATACCACACTTGGGAATTAATCCCAGAGGATTAATCCCTAATAACATTTGACAAATAGATATAACACATTATGCAGAATTTGAGAAGCTTAAATATTTACATATATGCATAGACACCTGCTCTAGATTTATTTTTGCTTCCCTGCAAACAGGAGAAGCCTCTAAAAATGTTATCGATCATTGTTTACTAGCTTTCAATGCTATGAGAATGCCCAAAACCATTAAGACGGACAATGGTCCTTCCTACGTGGGGAAGAATTTTTCTTCCTTTTACAAACATTTTGACATAGTTCACAAAACCGACATTCCTTATAATCCTATGGGCCAGGGTATCGTTGAACGTACACATCGTACTATCAAAAACTGGCTTTTCAAGACCAAAAGAAAAATTCTCTTTCCTCAGAGATCTCCCAGAGCACATTTGGCGTTTGTCCTTTTTATCTTGAACTTTCTACAGATCAATATTAATAATCGTTCAACAGCAGACCGACACTGACATCCTAAATCAGCCAATTCCCACGCTATGGTACGGTAGAGAGATCCGCTCACTAATACGTGGTTTGGTCTGGACCCGGTCCTGGTTTGGGACAGAGGTTCTGTCTGCGTGTTTTCCCAAGCCAAAAAAGAGGCTCGCTGGCTACCAGAAAGATTGGTACGACAGATTGATTCAGAGAAGCTGATGCCTTAAGAT
>NW_022196915.1:5266172-5324371 GCF_008632895.1 Mastomys coucha | reverse complement strand
AACTCGACTTCCCCAGTTCGTGAATCACCCACGGTATGAAGTGAAACTGTGGGCCGGTTTCCTTCAGTTTTGAAATATACAGTTAATATGTTTGGAGTTATTTAAAATTTATATTGAGAAAAACATATGTACTTTTAGTATTGCTGTAGACAAGTATCTACATAACACTGCTAAATTGATTGTTGTTTTATATGAAACAATTTTTATAATACTCATTTTTATTGTTATAATATTTTATGAATTTTAAGGAATATGACAAAAAGATATTATAGGTATTGAAGAGGGGGTTTCTGGAATGAGTTGGGGTACAAAAGGGAAACAAGAATGTTATTTAATTCTATTTATTTAAAATATGTTTTTAAATGTTAACAAATTCAGATAAATTGAAATCATGCAACTTTTCTCATCATAATGCAATAAAAGTTAAAAGAAAAGCAATATTATTGAATAAAAGATTCCATTCATGATCACAAGACCAAAAGCAACTTGTGGAGGAAAGGGTTTATTTAATTTATACTTTTATGTAATAGTTCATTATCGAAAGCAGTTTTGGCATGAAGTCAAAAGCTGAAGGAACCTGGAGGCAGGAGCTGATGCAGAGGCCCTGGAGGAATGCTGCTTGCTGACTTGCTCCTCACAGCTTGTTCAATCTGCTTTGTTACAGAAACCACATCCACCAGCACATGGGTAGCACTGCATACAATGGGCTGATGCTTCCCTCATTAGTAACTTATCAAGAAAATGCCCTAGGGACTGGTCTACAGCCCTACCAGATGAAGACATTTTCTCAGCTGAAGTTCACTCTCAGATGATTTCAGCTTGTGTCAAGGTAGCATAAAACCAGCCTTTCCTTCCATGTTCATTTCAAACCACAAGCAGTGGAGTTTTCCAACACTAGCTGTTAAAATTCCCAGCTGACTAGGCACAGAGATCTGTGAATGTATTTTAAGTATTCCATAACATTGCTTCTGATAAGTACCTGAAATACACTCAATGCCACTAAATAGCCTATCGACCCATGACTATTCAAAGTCTCAAATGGCTACTAAAATTTTAGTTCATGTTTCTGTGTCTGTTGATTTAATCATGTAGATAGATCTGAGTTATTACTATACAAAATGCTTTGATTAAGGTTCAAGGTTATCTCTTTCTAGTTGACAGGACAGAAACATTTGACTAAGAGACATATCTGTGGGCTCCTCTTCAAGACCACTTCTAGAAAGATTTAAGTCAGGAGAGAAGCCATTTCTGAAGCAGTATCTAGTGGCCTGGGGCTTGAGACAAGATAGAGAGAAAACCAGATAGTATTGCAACCCATCTCCCTCTGCTTCTGGACTGCAGACACATGCAGCAAGATACCTCATTCTCCTGCAGTCACAGCCACCCTGCCTTTAGTGTCTTCATTCTCCACCATGATGGGCTCTTCATCCAAATAAGTCTTTTCTTCCTTAGCTTTCTTTTTTCCTCAGATATTTTCTCACATCAAGTAGAAGAATAACTAATACCAGAACTGTTTTATCCAAAATACCACAGGAATGTAGAAACATATAACTATGACATTTCTAGTGACACAAAATTTTTAAAATGATGATCCCTTGAGGACCAGTTAATGTATTCTTACTTCAAAAATTATTCTAATTATGCATAGTAAAGACATGTTTCAGAATTGCTCCACTTGTTCTGTTAACCACATCATCTGCTATTTCTAGATCCTTTAAGAAGAACTTATACTTCTTTTCCTATCTTATAAATAGTCTAGGATTGAATAATCTCCAACTGCACCTGCATCCCAAAAAGAAAATTTACTTCTTACAAATTCAAAAACCTAGTAGTAATATTTTAATCAATTTGCAGGCCATTTCCATTTCTATTATACTCTGACTCAGCTCTCTGTGTGTCTGTTTCTGTGTGTCTGTCTCTGTGTCTCTCTCTGTGTTAGTAATCTATTTAGTTCAAATAAAGCATATTCTCTTCTATGTTCATATTCTCTTCATTATCCTTAATCTACCTCTTGGGTAAAATGTATTTTCTCTAAGAATTTCTTTCAATTTCTACACCATAAACAACCTCAGTTGCCCATCAGTGTTACAAATAGTTTTTGCTATTTTGGACTAGAGCCAGTTCTCTGGCTGTAAATTGTAACGTGTAAAGGTTCACAACAGGGAAACCCTACTTATAACATTTCAGGTTTTTAAAATTCTCTTTCAGAAATTATTTTTACTTGAGGATGGAGAGATGATCCACAGTTGACAGAGTGCATTTCTCTAGCAGATGACTCAAATTTTGTTTGCAGCACACATGTCAGGAACCTCACACCTGCCTGTGACCCTAGCTCCAGGGGATCAAACATGTTCTTCTGCTACAAGGGGGCATCAGGACATCAGCACTTGTATGCATATTTACACAGCCACAGATACATACACATAATTTAAGATAGAATTACAGTTTTTATAAAATAAATGACTATTATTTATTTCTTCATTTACTTTATGTCATTTTCTTTGACTTGCCCATTAAGTACTTTTGTAAATGTCTGCTCAGCTGCAGCTGACTAACCAGGATATCATGATGGATAAAAGGGCACTTTAAAATTAAATAATAATACAAGAGATTTGATATAGGAATGCAGTGTCTACATAAAATATAGGACCAATATTTGAGAGTTCTAAACCACAAAAACCTAGTGGTTATTGTAGGAGCCCCTAAATCAAACTATCCAGGACTCAGAGGTGAGGACCTAGATAATATTGGGAGACTTACAAATCTTAGAGATGTGTCTAATGTAAGAATGGTGGCTTTGGTTCATTATGAATTAAGGTAAACCAGAAAGTGTTCTACCACCTATGTAAAGGAGCAGAGTTCATGCACATGAAATGTTAAATAATACTGCACTGCATAGCTGTCCACAAGCACCTAGTAAGTTGGTTTTAGTCATTTTTGCAGTGGTGGCCTATGGTCAGTTATCTGAATAAATCATCATGACCAACCCAAAGATTACCAGTCAAGAAGACACAAGATGTTGTTTCAGTGTGTGTTCAAGCCAAATCCAGAAAGCAATCTGTAGGCCAACCATATCTTAGGGTTCCAAAACACAAGCTTGAACAGAATCCTGGTAACTTAACAGTTCTCAGAAGATGGACGAATTCCCTGTAGGAAACTATCTGGTATCTCCATTGTTTTGTGCTAAAGCCAAAAAGGCACCTTTCCCCCTTGGATTTCTTATAACTTTTATTTCTGCCTGGTTACATGGCTCTTATTTAACAGACATGAAAACTGTTGTTTATCCACCCATAGCACACAGTCACCTCTATCCCTCTGGTCATGATTATTAAGCATCCTGAAAGTAACTAAAGTTGGCCCCATTCTTCTTCATACATGACTTTCTGATTGAGCTGTCTGTTCTCCCTCCTCTAGATAGAAATAATCTTCTTTTATTTTCTGTTTCTGGCTGCTGGACTATCCTATTTCATTTTTTCACACATGGCTGCTAAAATCATTTCTCAAAACTTTTCTATTTCATTGCATTCATCAAATATCACACAGGTAAATTCTGCATAAATTTGTAACATTTAATATATGTACTTTTCTTTAGTACTTCCTGAAAACCTATTAAAATGTCAGTAGAGACATTTCTAAAAATCTCTAACTGGCAAGGACAGTGAAAACAAGGAAGTAGGGAATCAAACACTCATATCCCCCAGTTTGGGAACTGGAATGTAGGTAGGAGCGTTACCTTCCTTCATAAATCATGGATCTTGAACATCTGTTTAGTGCAAGGAAGAAGTCTGACAGAACCTCAGGTCTCCATTAGTTGACCTCCAGAAAGAGAAAAAGAATAAATAACGGGGTTGAAAACAGAGGACTTCTATAAACCATCATAAGCCACAGTGATACACCTTAGCTTTCCTCTGCTCTTCCACCTAAGGCAGGTTGCTATTTAACTTGGAAGTTACAAATACTGGTCCAAGACAGGTCCAACAATTTGTCCTCAGTAAGCCAGCCAAAAGAGCCAAATTACTAGTACAAAACAGGAAACAAAGATTTATTCAGTAAAACCACATTGAAAAGTAAGACAAAGGATCTTGTAGTGAGATCAAAGTTTAAATAGAGAGCCAAGGTTATGCACATCTAAGTAGTCTAAGTTAAGTTGTGGCCCTCCCATCACTAACTCATTACTGTCTGGAGTTCAGTATTGTTCTGTAAGTGATCTGACAAGTTACCCCAACTCTTCAATGTCTCCTTCAGAGAGAAAAGATGCCCTGTGGCTGCTGCTCTTTTCTCCTCCTAGCAGGAGACTCCTGGTGGAAATTCCAAGTCTTTTGGGGGTACATTGTTTCAATAGTCTAATAGTCAGATTGAAGGATGTAAGTGCCACTTTTAACTATTTTGTTTCTATAAGACTCTTTATAAAGTGACAAAGTAAATGTATTTTGAGCAATCAGAAAGCAGTAGAGTCTACTAATATGAAACCAAATTCACACATTAACAATTTTAAGTCATTGAAGAAGTAGATAACATCTACTCCAACACTTGTATATACCTATGAAGCCTCAGGACCATGATCTAGCCATTAGCAAATTTGACAGTGAAACATGAGTCTCTTGACTTCCAAGACAGTGCTCTAAAGTAGCTTTGTGACTATGAACTTCTTAATGGAAACCTGAGAAAATATGTCACAATGAGGATAGCATCTTGGTTTTATAAAGCCAAGTAGAGAGTAAGGATGAATGGGTGTTATCTCCTATATTGGCAATAGAAGATACTATTTTTAAACGATGGTCTTTACATAGATAGTTTTAGAGCATACAACAGCAATTTATTAGCTGACTTTTGCCAAAAAGACATTAACTCCCATGATGATATTTAATGTTCAAGGAGAAAACATGCTTCCTTTTATCTCTTGACTAGAAATAACTTCAGTGTTTGTCAACCCTCTACTAGAACTTCTAGACCTCTTTCATTCCCACCAGACCCTCTCAGGCCTTCCTGGAGTGATTTTCTACTGCAAATAGCTTTTGTTTGTGAGATGCTCTCTTATTTTTATGTACGAGTCAGCTTGCCAGAGACTGAGTACATGTACTTGAAGGTTTTATACTTTTAACCCAGGTAGCATTCCCATGAATCTATCAGCAGTTGGCAGGCAGATCTTATTGCCTGATCTCTTCCTCCCACCAACTACATCAGCCCTAGACTTGAAGAATAGCCCAGTCTTCTTTCTACTTCCCAGGCTAATTTTGAGTAACTAGACCCATTTATTTGCAGCTCAAACTCACTATTTGTCTGGATTCCTATATTTTCATTAAAGTAATCCTGAAAGTTGTTGACATTAAATTAAAATGCCTTTTGTGGAAGTACTAATGTCTGTTCCCTCTAGTCAATTCATTGTATTCTATCTCCTTGGACTCCTGAGTCCATCTCTGTGAGTTGTATACTTTGAGAAAGCATTCCATTTCATTGAAACTTGGTTCCATCATCGATACAAAAGGAGAAAACACATATGCTTTTGGGAGATTGTAGACTGGTGACATTGAATACAAAGTCCTCCACAGGGCACCTCACTAGCAAATATGTACTGTTAGCTAGAGTATGGCCATAGAAAGGTACAGGAAAGATTACAAAGAACTTACAGTTTCCAGAACAGGAATCCTTTCCTAGATGAATGATTTAAGGCAATTCAATTTCCGTGAACCTCATGTCTATCACCAGGGAAATCAGTTTACCCATTTCTCCTGTCTTCTATGAGGCAGGCAGCATTTGGAGTCTTGGGAAATATTAATAATCAAAGCAGGCAAAGATTATTGTCATAGGATGGGGGTGACTGTGAAGCTTACCATAGTATTAATAAAGATACAGTCTACAGAGACTGACACAGAAAGCACTTTACAAGCGTAGATGCTTTCCACTGATATCTCTTATTGATGTGTTCACTAGCAGGGCCATGAACAGAAGTATTGCATGTGTGATTCAATCTGACTGTCCTATTCTGGAGATAAATAAACAGCATTAGTTATAAACATGCCTGGAGACATGGTGTTAAAATCTGAGTCTCTCAGGCTGGTGAGATAGCTTAGCAGATGAAGGCTTTTGCCCCAAAACCTGATAAGCTCAGTTTGATTCTTGAACCCACATGATAGAGATACATGACTTTTCCCCACTTTCAAATGTGTGCATTGGGCTGTCACACACATGCATACACCCCCACACACACACACCCACACACACAAACACAAATGAATATAACCTATTTAAATTAAATGTAAGTCTCCCTCTTACTATACAGCACTTTTCCCCATGTGCTAGGAACTAGAAACTAAAAGGTCTAAATCTCTGAGTTAACAGATACAGAATGCTAGATATGTGAAAACAATAATGTTTAGTCAAGAAAATCCCAACAGACCAGGAAGCCTTACTTCTGTCCTTCTGTTTGACCTCTTCATGTTTTTAAATATGTGGTAACAGTTTAAATTGAAATAGGATGTTAAATGTGATAAAATATTCTTGTTAGATAAGTGCCATTTTCAATTATATGAATCTATTTGTTTATTATTATAGAAAGTGATATGGAGATGTTGGATGGTAGTGGTAAAACCTTGCCTCCACCACATATTAAATATGTTAGATATCTTCATAGATGCCTAATGAATAACAAAAACTGTTGAAAAAAAACCACAATCTTTATTAGATGCCTAATGATTAACAAATAATGTTGAAAAACAATACAATCTTTATTAGAGGCAAATATATCTTGTACTTTAGAAGGAAGTTACTCTAAAATCTTCAGATTCTTCAGATAGTGTCATAGCAAATGATAGGATCTCTGCAGTTTGAAGAGTCAATGCTACTCAGATGAATAGGGGATGTCATTTCAATGATAGCTCATTTCCACTAGTCCGGCAACATATGTCTGAACTGTCAGCTGTGTTGGAGTTCTCTCACATGTCTCTCTTCACACAGAAAATACACACACACACACACACACACACACACACACACACACACACACACACATTTCTACTTTAACTGTCATCCTTGCCAAAGACTAATGTTTTAGTATCTGTTAAATTTTCTATCTCAAAAACAAGTAAAGAGTCACTTATTTTCTTAAAATCCTTTGGTCAATTTTACCTCTGCATATAAGAAAGATGAAAGTTGGACCTCCATAAATGTGTTAGACTTTGAATCTTAGGCCACTTCATATATAAATTCTCTCTCTATGTGTATATATACACATATATATGATATATATATCATATACAGTGCATATATAAATCTTTAGTGGGTTAAACATTCTATAAAGTTAATATCATCTTGTGTTTTATCTTTAAGCATTTAGTATAGGAATGTTAATTAATTTTCCATCTATTCAGGGCCTATTGCAGAGTCAATACTGTATTGTATACAGATAATTTAATTTACAAGGTCATTTTTTGTCAACATTACCTTGAATGTTATTATTTTCCCATGAAGAGGAGCTTACTGTAAACGTAGCCTTAAAGTCAGAGACCATGCAACATGTCTCAGGAAGTGAAAACCATCACCTCCCCTTGAGTTCCATACAACAGTCCCTATGTCAACATAATATCAGGAATCCAAAATCCATTCACAAACTCTGTGGGTAGTATCTAAAACTGCAAGAGAGAAGTTGCCAACCCAACTTCAGCCTTGCTGAATCCAGTATTGACTTAGAGAACAGTGTACACATTCAATAAGGTTTACTTGATGTGATGGTTTGCATATGCTTGGCCCAGGGAGTGGCACAATTTGGAGGTGTGGCAATCTTGAAATAGGTGTGTCACTGTGGGTATGGGGTTTAATACCCTAGTCCTAGCTGCCTGGAAGCCAGGATTCTGCTAGCAGCCTTCAGATGAAGATGTAGAACTCTCAGCTCCCCCTGCACCATGACTGCACAGAAGCTGCCATGCTCCTCCTTGATGATAATGGACTAAACCTCTGAACCTATAACCAGCCCCAATAAAATGTTGTTCTTTATAAGAGTTGCCTTGGTCATGGCAATAAAACCCTAAGATACTGGGCCTTGGAGGGATTCTTCAAGTGGAAAACAACAGAGACACAAATGCTGACTTACAGAATAGTTTGTTTCTTTTGGATAGCTTTTATTCTCCAAGAAACACAATGGGACATTTTTATATAAAATTAAATGCACTTTCAGTACTCCCAGTGCCATTTAAATGTTTTTATTATTTCCTCCAGATATTCACAGAGTGTAAGATGATTTGCTCAGCTTAAATTTCTTTTTATTGACATAGAATTAACTGCTGACTTGATAAATCCAAACTAAATTAAGCCAGAATTACATTAATTTTGTTTTTTTTTTTTTTAAATAGCTGCTTCAGCTAAGATAGCCTTAGTGAAAATAGCCTTTATGTAGTTTTGTAGAATTCCCCTCCCTTAAGTCTAAAATTTTAAGCATTTTTGTTTTGGTTCTTTTGTTTACTTATTAGTTTAGCAATGAAATATTTGGATTATACTTATTTTTGTTTTATGAATTTATAATCTTCCAAAATGTAAATTTTGTAATACATAAAACAAAATAAGGCAAAGATAGATTGTAATATAAATTAAGGTGTAGAAATATATATTTCCTTTAAGAGGTAAAGACTGTTCATACTAAGTATGTTACAAATTGTGGAAATAAGCACTGTCCTTTTTCCTTTGTATGATATTTCCATAGGAACCCACCATAGAGACTTCTCCCATGATTCAGCATTATAACTAATCTGTTTGTAATTTTTTTACAACTTGACACAAGCTATAGTCTTCTGGAAAGAAGAGCCTCATTTGGGAAAATAGCCATCATATTGTCCTGTAGATAGGCCTGTGGAACATTTTCTTGGTTAATGATTGATGTGGGAGGGCCTGGTCCATGGTGGGGAATGCCATCCCTGGCTAGGTAGCCCTAGAGTATGGGTAAAAACAAGCTGAGCAAGCCTGAAGAGCAAGCAGATTTCTTCTGCTTCAGTTCCTGCCTCTAAGTTCCTGCTTTGAGTTCTTGCCTTGACTTCCTTCATGATGGATTGTAAACTTTAAGCCAAATAGACATTCTCCTCCTCAAGTTGCTTTTAGTAATGGCATTTCACAGTAGTAGAAACCTAAGATGCCACTCTTACTTAGAAACTGTTCCACACTAAAAGCATAAGCCTCTGAGGCCATCTGCTCCTACCTTGGCACTCATTTCTGACATGCTAGATAGTGCAGCATGACTTTACAGCACAAAGCACCAAAGATACCATGAGTTCTGTTCTATTAGGGTCTGGGACATTATTTTCTGTCACCTTTACATGCCACTGCATATTTAGCAGATTGGAATGACAAATTTTACCTCAGGATTCTGAAGTCCTAAATTTGAGTGTCTTTGCTGGGTGTTTTTGGTACAGGTTTTACGACTAAGGTCAAATTGTTGGTCATCTGGGATTAGTACACAATCTAAAAGAGTCTACCTCTGAATACATTCTAGTTGTTGATTGAACTATTTCTTTCAGATGTTAATCTTGGAACTTAAGATAAAACTACAAATCTGCATGCCCCAAATCATGTAACTCCTTCTCCTGTAGTGTCACTATCCTTCTGCTCATCTTCTGACTCTATCCCTGTGGACTCCAAGTAATGGTCAGCCAGGAGTCAGGTATATCATTGGATAATATTCTTTAACTGACTACTTACTGGTTACAAGAGTAATGTCCAACCAAGGGTTCATTTCCCCTCTCCTTTCACTAACATGTTTAGAAAGGAACTTAACTGCCATGCGCACTGAACTTTCTTCAGAGCTCCTGCCATGAGCTCCTGTCATGTTATCTGTCCATCTATGGTGTTAATAACTGTTTTAATAAATCTCTTGTCTAGAAGGTAATCTGCCTCAGAGTCCCTCTTCAAACCAGAATACAAGATGTTTGGGTGTGGGGGACTGGCCAGCGGGCCCACACTCTGTGGGTGCTCTCCCACTGGAGAATTATTGAGAACCTGTGAAAATAAGAGGGTGGGAGAGACACAAAGAAAAGGACACCAAGTAAGCTTTATCAAGGTGTGTCTTTACTTGGGGAAACTGGGTTTATATAACAAGAGGCAGAATTGAAACCATAAAGGAAAACAGAAACCAGTAATAGTCAAAACATCTAACATAAACAAGAGACCAAAGGGAAGGAACTTCAAAGGCAATTGAGACAGAGGTGAGATAGCTGTTAGCAGTCTTTGATCTAAGGCAGTCAGGGATTCGCTCCACAGGTGGCATCTGCAGTCCTGGTCCTTGGCAGAGTTTCACTTTCTAAACTCTCCGGGCTAAGGGGAGGGAGTCCACATTTGGGTACTTCACTGCCTTTTGAAGATGAGTATGTTTTCTGAGATGGGTATGTTCTTTGGAATTAAAGAGTGTGAGTAGAAATGGTTTTGGAGCTTATAGGTCAAATATGTAAGAGCTGACAGGAATGCCTGGAGCTGGTTCCCCTCATTATTGATTATTTGCAAGATTTATACTAACAAAACATCCTGGGATAAATACTAAGCCATCCTCCCAACACACACACACACACACACACACACACACACACACACACCATGAGAGAAAGAGAAAGCGGGGGGGGGGAGGGGGTACACAGGGAGCTGCCCTGGAAGACACTCAACTGCCTGCTAAGCAGAGTATGTCATGCTTAACCACTTTGGAAGTTGAGGGATTGGAGAGAGAGAATGTATAGTTTCTGCATAGAACCTGGGCTTGTCTGTCTGGCAGCCTTCGCAGAAATTACTTTAGTAACTGTCAGTGTACTCAGAAAAATGAACCCCACCTGTCCTTGACTGGAAACCAGCCTTGTAATCATTTGGTCACTTCCTCTTTTGAAAGCTGAGGACACGTTGTTTTGCAGTGCCCCAAAGGAAAACAAACCTTTGTTGGCATCTGCCACTTTAGTATGTTGTGTGTTTCTCTCTCTGCTTCTCAGTACATAGCTTGTTTCCTAGGAGAGGCTTCCTTTAAACAATCCTAGAGTCAGAGCTAGCATGCTGAAGGGAGAGTTGGGTGCCAGTAGTTCTCCCTTCCAGTTTCTTCAGAATTCTTGTTGAGCCTAGTAGGTGTTAGCCCAAGCTGTACCTTCCTATCTGTAGTTTGGGAGCTAAGTTCTTTGGGATTTAAAAAAAGATCAAAGGTCTGGATAATTTTGGGTTGTAAGGATCCAATTGTCTACCTAGTTAAATCCAACAATGCAGTCTTTTTATTTTTTAAATCCTTTTGGAAAAAGAGAGTGAAAGGGCCACTGAAGCACACTCATATCCCCAGGTATCCTTTTCTAGCCATTTTTACTTGCAGTGCAGATTCCTGAATTTTTTTTCGGAGGGGGGGCAGGTTATTTTCTGTTGCTGCTAAATGGTTTTATGTTTCACTATTTTATACCACACACTGAGTTGAGAACTAGTGAAGCCTTGGTATTGTACTTTAACATTATTTATAAAGAAAATCAACACATTCACAAGTGACCAAAGGTTCAAAGTAATGATACGTTATATTTTGAAAGGTAAGGAAAACACAAAGTGAGGTGGTGTGATAAAGCTAGAAAAGTCACTATAGAATCTATTCTACTTAAAAAATCCAGGGTGTTGTTATAAAATGGCAACATTTAGAACACATGTATGTTTTAAAACATCAGACCCACCAAAAGCTTGATAGGACTACTTAGCTTATACTTAGAGATTTATTGAAACAAAAATTCCAAGCAAATTGTGTTATGAATGCACATACATTCAGACTTGACTTAACAATCCTGTTTATGACTGTTATTCTTGTTTATATAGCATTCATTGTTGATGCATGTAGAAACATCATGAGAATATATCTGACTTTGGGGGGCTGAATTGATTGTGTGGGTCTGACAGGAAATTTTAGCCTCTTTATAGTTTTCCAACAATGCTATTCCCATAAAGAACATGCTCTGTGACAAGTAATTATACAGGATATGGTTAAACTATGAACATAAAATATCTATTGTGAAGATATCAAATCTATTCTTAAATATAGAAGGTTCTGATGGTTGCCCAAGCTCTGGGGTTGCTTTCAAATCAGAGGAAATTGACTTACAGGCTTCCTAAAAGATTATTTTCCAGAAACACACTTGTTGGGCTTTCGTTTGTGATGGACATATAGACACCAGAGCAGCCCCACCTGTATTCTGCAAATAAAGAGCCTGAGATAGTTGGACAAAGGCAGCAAGCATGCTTAGTTCAGAATTGGGTTCCATGAGCATCTAAGATTCATAGCATCTGGAGCTTATATAAAATGTACAATTTGAGGTCCCACACTAGATCATTAGAATCAGATTTTAGCTTTTAGTAAGAGGGTAATATTTAGCACAATAAAATATGAACAGTATTCAGCTATATAGAACTATATTTTAAGAGTAAGACCTCAAAGAAATCATGATGCATCTAAATATAATTTTGGATCATGATGTAATCAATGGCAAGGTATTAATTTGGCTATCACTTGTTCCTTAGGTTTGCCAAGGAAACCTGAAGTAAAAACTTAAGGTTTCTTTAAAAAGTCAGTTGGATGGTGTTTTTAATGTGGCAAACGCATAAAAAAAAACCATTTCAGTAAAGTGTACACTGGTGTAAGGGCTAAGAAACACTAGTAAAAGAACATTTCACTAAAGCAGACACAAGGGAGAGGATGTTCTACTAAAACAAACACATAAAAGCACATGATGAAAGATTCTTTGCTAATGACACACATTTATTGGTCCACCTTACATTGCATAATTGAGCTACATTTGTCAAGGCGCCATTGAAAGAAACACACTGAACAACTTCTGGTAGTATACTACAGTTTGTTGCTGCTTCCAAGGACTCAGGCTGACTAGATGCATGTACTGAGACAAGACTCATGCTGAGACAACACACATAGAAGACGCATGATGTTTAGAGGTTGTAAATAGGACTCCATGAAATGACAGAGATAGAGCTTGACTTGTTGGTACAGCTACCTGTACAACACTTGGCAGCCTCTCATCTTTGCTGATCTTTACTTCCTTGAGAGAGACAAAGCTGAAAACCTCTCCCAGTGTTCCTGTTGGTCCTTTCTCCTGATTCGAGCTGAGGCTGAGGCCTGGCTGTTTCTACTAGGTTGTGTCATTGCTGTTGCTAACCTAATGCTACCTAACTAGACTACTGATATATCCTTAAAGTCTTTGCTAGTGGATAGGGCTACAGCTGCCTGCTAAACTGTAAACTAAACTACTGATTTCCAGACAACACGGATGAGAGTTACTCCAAAAAAAAAACCTTTTTAAACAGATTCACTTTCTCCATGACCTTCCTTTTCTACTACCTCTGGTGGGTGCTAGGTTATAAGAAAAGTGAAAATGTTTAAAAACCATCATTAAAAATAATATTTAAAAAATTCCAGATTTAAAAAGTTACAGAAAACTTCTTAGGCTTTATCAGCCTCCTTTCAGATCTCATGCCCTTATAAGAGAGTTGCTGATGTCACTCTTTCCTTCAATAATTCTTGAGTAATGAAGTTACTGCTGCAGATAAAGAAATGAGAACAGCCCATCAGTCACTGAGATCTTTCTACCACCAGTCTTGGAATGAGCTTTGATTAACTTCTCTAACCCATCTTACTAGGTTTGTAGTGAACACCAGGAACTGTGCAGGCACTTGGAACCCAGAGGAAAAAAACACTCAACACCATTGAACATCGTGTCTACCTGTTCAATGGAACAAAATAACACAGTTTTCTAAAGTGGGGACTATAGCCAAATGAATGGAGCCTGAGAAGATGTTAGCACAGATAAAGGAGTTCTTTTTCTATTTTTCTCCTTCTCCTCCTTCTTCTCCTCCTCCTTCTAGCTTCTAAAATCCTGGCACATTTAAAAATCTTAACTATCCAAATAAGTTTCAGAGTACATACTGTTCTTTTTGATACATTTTTCTAACTAGAGGATAACTCACAGTAAGGCCTCTCATAACTCTAAAATCAGTAAATGTCATTGACTTACACTTGAAAATGGTCTTTGCTCAGGAAATAGATGGACACTTTACCTTAATGAGAGTTGATACTAGCCACTCAGGTTAGGTGGGCCACTTAAGAAACTTCATGTTCTATGGTGGTACTATCTTGGCCCAGTGCTTGTAGTTTCTTATAGGTAGATAATAAGAGCAAGAGAAATATTATGGCTACTGTCAGCTAACAGAAGACTGTAACATTAATGAACAGATCTTTCTTACTTTTCAAAATGTCATTGTCTTTTGGTTGAGTTATAATAGTATGTATATTTACAGAGAAGGAAACTGAGACTAACTGACTATAGAAGGACTTGTCTGTTGTAAAAGACCTACCAAAGAATGATGTTACTAAGTATACCAACTATAACGTCGAATGTTATCAATTGACAAGGAACATTCAATGCTAATTTCAACCATGATGATGGCTTTTGGAAAGATCAAAATTGTTAGAACATTTTTTCCAGTTTTACTAAGCTACATACTATATAAGGGAAACCAGTCTAGAAGAGATTTCTAAGACCAAAATGTTCTGCCTCAGGACAAAATGTATGTTCTCAGCATTTCATCCAACAAATGATTCTAAGAAGCTAATTGAAAGGTGTGGTTCTAAGTGCTGGAGATTCAAGGGTGTGTAATCTTGAGTCAGTGCTGCCCTCAAAGCACTTACCCAAGTGTTGGAAACCGTAAAATATCCCACTATGTAAAGAAAATATGTGCTGATCCTGAGAATCTGTAAGTGTAACTCAGAGAAGTAAAAACTAGGAATTATAGGTACCTGTTAAAGCCATGAGCTGAGATTAGATCACTAAAGGAGAAAAAATGGAGGTGGGAATTCATCTTGGACCACAACTTATTAGTGTACTTCAAAGAACCCAGGATTTTGAGATTAGAGGCATGAAAAATTAAAGAACATCTTGGCCAATGGCCTCCTGTGTGTCCTATGTGGCTTCTAATTCACAGATCTCTGATTTCTCATAGCAAATGACTAAGATGAATGATAGTCTTTTATGGGATCTGTGAGCAATAAAGATTGTCATGTGTAAAGTCCTAAGTCACAGGGATAGGCCAAGAATTTTAATGGTTGATAATACAGCCTCTGCTGTTATTTACTAACTATGTGAGTTCTAGTTATCTTTGTTCCCTCTGCACCCCATACCTTAATCTACAAGATAAGGCTATAACAGGTCTCCTCAGCATTTACAAAGACAAATAATGAACAGAAAGTAGTGTTTTGACAAATCCACAAGGACAGCTGCTTTCCATCAGTTAGTAAGAGAACTGTTGCTGATATCTGTTCAAGAGCTGCTATTAACCTGCAAGTGCTCCTGCAGTAAGGGAAACATACAGTGAAAAAAAAAACAACATGGAAAATCAGATTAAGTTTATTCAGTCTAACTGAGCAAGCTCTTTCCCTGCGGCTGAAACAAATGGATGCTACAAGGAGTAGAAAACATTAACCATACCCAAAAGGAAATGCAAATAAAGCAAAATTCTATGAGGTAGGTTGTTGCTGGAGTTATCTGAGTCCTGGAGAGAATTCATCTGGAGGGCATAGCACAATAGAAGTTGAGTTTCAGGCATGAAGCCATAATTGCAGTGATTTAGCACTCAGGCAGACTCTGGTGCCAGAGGTGTGCATCGTCAGCACGAGATTTAATTCTAAAAAAAATCATCTCTACCCAATACCCATAGATTAAAGTTGTTTTGATTCTAAAGTAATAAGTGATGGACATTCAGTCCACACTCAGCCCATTAATTTCCCTAGTAATTATCTTAACTAATCTTATGGTTCTATAAATTCTTGGTATGGAGTCTGCCACTGTCTTCTCTCTGGCTTACCAACCTTTTGAAGGGGTCAGTAGTTCTACTGTAGTCACTCAGACAGAAAACACCTGAAGATTAATGGATTAGAAAATTTGGAGCACAAGCTCCAGTTGACAGCACACATACATCATTTCACACAAAAGCATAAAGGAAAATAAAACCCAAAGAAGCTCTCACATTTTAAGGTCTATATTTCAAGGTCTAAAAGAGCAATGTAGTAGAAAAAGAGAAAGTATTGTGGTGTGTGGTGTGTGTATGTGCACATGCACATGTGTGCCTTTCTCCACAGAGATATTTCAGCAATTATATTCCTCCTTCTCCTTGGTTCTATATCTTCTATAGGGAAGATTCCTGTTTATCCTTCAGCTTCCAACTTACACTTTTTCTTTTTCTGACACTCGTCCATGGTCTTCCACTGGGCTCCCTTTAAATCAGCACCTTCTTGTTTATTTCATACAGCATCATGCTGTGATTTTTCCTCATGAAGACCCATACTTACCTCAGGAAGTTTCTATTAGAATGAAAAAGTTTTGTTTTGCCTGTAGTGGCTAGTATGGGATGTATGAGTCCCTAGTGGCTTATTGAGAATTTAAAGCATGAGAACACACACAACTCCCCACATATCAGAATCTGAAGCTAAAGACTGCATATAACAGAGCCTTAGGCTGTAATTTTTTTGCCACCCCAGGCACTGTGAAAGTTTCCAGAACTCTCTTCCACTCAGGTTTAGCAGCAAATCATCTTATAGTCTGAAACTCTGTGTCTCTGTTCCCATCCACGAAAAACTCCAGATTATCACTCCCACTGTTCCAAGTCACACATTTGTAAGATGAAAGAACAATAAATGGCTCAAAGAACCTGAGTTAGTTTGAGTCTCTTGTTATCTTAAGATTATGTCCAAAGAATAATAATAGATTTTCTTCAGTGAATGTATATGCATTTACAATTAGAGAGAGAAGGAAGTGAATAGAATGAAAAATATAATCACACTGACAGAGCATGAATTTGGGGAGTTCATGAAGCTTGCAACAGGGAAATAAACACTTCTCTCCTGAAGTATGGGTCCTCCTCTCCTACTTCCAGAGAACCACCATGGAGTGATCCTGAGATATGACCTGCTGTTCTCCTCAGATATTCATATTTAGATTCTGACCACATATATCTACACACCAGGGCCAAAGGCAGAAGCAAAGCAAAGCAAAACAATAAACAAATAGGAAGAAGGATGAGGATGAGGATGAGGAAGAGGAGGAGAAGGAGGAAGAGGAAGAGGAGGAGGAGGAAGAAAAGGAGGAGAAATAGAAGAGGAAGAGGAAGTGCAAGAGGAAGAAGAAGACCACAAAGAATCATGGGTAAAACTGAACACATAAATATCCCAAATGCTTGAAGAAATTCTAGCTCACAGATGGATACAACTATATCCCCATATGGCAAAAAAAAAAAAAAGTTTGGATTTACAGGAGACTTTCATGATGCCTTCCTAAACTGACTTAAAAAGATCTATCAATCCAAAACACTTTATCTTCTCCCTCTCTCCACTCCATAGTGTCAGTATTGTAAATGAACAGTAATCAATCTCATTGCTCATAACACACATGACTCAATTGACATCAACTGCAACATTTATAAGTATAACTATTAACCATTCATGCAACATCAAAGAGTTCCAAATGGGACAAATACTTTGCTTAGCATTCAACTATATGCTTAATTTCCCAATGTGTTATTTTTTGACAAGGACATCCCACTCTTTCTAGGGGGACTTTTTACATCAGTACTTGACTTTGACTAACACTACGTATAGTATTTGTATAAGATTGATAGAAATTTGAAATAGTACCTATGGGAAGCATGAGATTTGTTATTTCTAGAGAGTTGAGCACTACTACTTCAGAGGTAAGGAATTTCAAAATTCCACAGTGGCCAAAATATAGGATAGTAGAAGGTAGAGGTGAGAAAAGATAGTCTCCAGATTATACATGTCTAGCCAGACTCTCATTTGTGATCTAGTATTCACAAATGTCTGGGCATGTATGACAAAGAAGGAAATTTGACCCACTGAAAACTGATTTCCATAACGGACTGGTATGGACTGTTAGTTATTTTCTCGTTACTTTGACAAAATACCTTATGAAAGGTATTTTATTGAAAGGAGGATAGTTTTAATTTGGTTCACAGAGAGTATTGTCTATCACAGTGGGGAGGGCTTGCTGGCAGGTATGTGACACTGACATTTGATTGCATATGTAGACAGGAAATGTAAGTGAGTACTTTCTCCAACCATTTGCTTTTCATCAGCCTAAGATACCAGACTATAGCTTGGTGATGTTCATATTTATAGTGGATCTTCCTACAAAAATTATATCAGTCTCAAAACTTTCTCAAAAGTGTGCCTGGAGGTTTTGTCCACTTTGTGAATGGTGACCCTATGAAGTTGACTTTCAACACTGACCATCATCTTTGGCTTCTTATTGGAAACCCTTGTAGGGGAAGAAAGGGCCAGATTTTCCTCTTTAGAGGGGAGAGTTATGAATGGTAATTATTTTCTATAGCAGGCATTTGTTCTCTAACTCCCCTTCAGGTATTTGACTCTGAAAGCCTGGTAGAAAAGAAACAAAGTGAAAGACGAGTAAAGCAGGTTTAAGCTAGAAGAATGTATACACAAGAGACATGGGTAAAGAATCTGAACTGCCCTGATTTCCCTACAAAAGGGTAAGCTATGGGGAGAGAAGACAAGAAGCTTTTCCAGACTGACCTAAGAAGACAGAATGCTCCGGTGTCTGAAGGCTCAGAAATAAAAGCAGAATGTAAATCTTGAGTCTTCATGATGCTCCTTATTGTTC
This sequence comes from Mastomys coucha, assembly GCF_008632895.1. Taxonomy (NCBI): domain Eukaryota; kingdom Metazoa; phylum Chordata; class Mammalia; order Rodentia; family Muridae; genus Mastomys; species Mastomys coucha. The sequence goes on along the minus strand of NW_022196915.1, from coordinate 5,305,697 downwards.
CTGAGCAGCTATTAGTAAGTCTTTCTCCATAGACAAGACAAGTTCTTAGCAGGAAGTAGTATTTCTAACTCCAAGAATGCCTAAAATGACTTTCTCCCTAGGTCTGTAGTAGAGATCTCCTTGACTTTCAGGACTCAGGGTAGTGCTGAGACTATACCTGCTTTTAAACTATACTGATGTTGCTCTCCTCCCTTATGGGCTGATAAACATGTTTCTCATTATGAGTGCCTTGCCCACAAAATATTAGGAAAATGCCTATATGATAATGAGACATTGTGATAGAAAGGTTGATGATAAATAGACTGATGGCTTATAGATAAATAATTAGATGATAGATAGGTAGTTAGATAATCGTTTTTTCCACTTCTCTCTGTCTACAGAGACTGAGCTGTGGACCACTGTGACACTGAACCAATTATGCAAAGCTTTCCAAGTAGTCCCTTTTTTCTCATCCAGTTAGAATAAAGGATGGAGGAAGAACTTAGCCAAGCAGGCCCAGCCACAATGCTGGCATATGTGCGGTTGATACTTCCTCCCTGAGCCAACCTAGAATCTGTCAACATAGCTAGAGATCACTGATGCTGGATCAAGCGATAGAGCTAGCCAGTGAGAAAAAGATAGTGTCATATCTATCTACATGAGAGCCAATGAGATGCTGGGAAGGGTGGATAAACGTTTGCCTAGTTCTTGTAATAAACAAGTCTGCTTTTGTCACTTGCCTAACTCCTGGAGTCTGCACCTTCTTACCCCTGACCCCAGTGGTCTTAGTTGGAGTTGCAGGCAACAAAAGGGTATGGAAACATCTTGCTCAGACTAAAGTATATATGACACTTCATCTACCTAAGTCGTGCAAAGCTGATAGAAAATTGAATGGCACACTAGTGTGGACTGGCTTTCTCCAGTCTCTGTAAAAACATAGCCATTATTATTAACAAAGTTCCCAGGTGTATCTATCATAGACATGAAGACCAGATGCAGCTTCCCAGCTGTAATATTTGTCTTTCTTGCAAGAGATTTTAAGGAACACATCCTGGTAGTTTGATACATTATTACTGAGACTGAAAAAAAATCTCAAATAAAAATTGCATGGTTCTCAAATAAAAAACCCACGGCATCTAGTTAGACTAAACACTGTCAGCTACACTGGGGCATTTATAATAAAGCAATGCATAGATAACATGAAGTCAAACAACATAATTCATTTAGATATCCCATCTTTTTATATTATTTTGAAATCTGTCTTGTAAAAAAAATGTCATTTCTTACAGAGAACAGTATAGAACATACTCTGTACTATGCAACAGCTAAACTCATTTACATATTGTGATCTTATCTTGGAGTGCACACCAGTGAGTCAGAAGTTTTTTTTTTTTTAATTTAAAGTTTTATCATTTTTCCTTAGAGTACCAGTGAGCTGAATCTAGTACAATGATTCAAGCAGGATGAGTAAGCACATAGACTATCTCTCTTTGTTGCTGTGATCCACAAAATCATCCATTCTCCCAACTAGATTTTAGTATATTTACTAGCAAGGATCACCAAATTATAGTTTCCTTTGAAGCTGATAGTGTACTTTGAAGCAATATAATATGATCTTTGGATTGATTTACAAGCTGGCTAAAGCTACAGTTTAAATGAATTTATTATGGCCACAAATAATGTGGAATTAATAAACCAGTTTATCTATTCTTCTGTCAAGTCAAGCATAAAGAATGTAATAAATAAATAAATAAATAAATTCTAAAATTAAACTGAAAGTATAAATAGAGACCCTGAGTGGAAGACTCCTAAAGAGAAACTTTGGGCCCTGTCTGTTCTCATGGCTGGTTTTGGACAGAAGGGAAGGCAGATTTCAAAAGTCCATATTAGTCAGTCCCACAGGGACGCTGCTCACTCTTGGGATTCCTGAGAAACAGAAACGCTGATCACTCTCTCGCACACTGCAGAAACAGGAAATGGGGCACCAGAAGCCTGAGAGCAGTGGACCACAGAGCAAAGGCAACTCAGGCTCCATAGCAAGCAGCCCTTTGTGAAGGAGCAGGAGATAGATCGCTGAGTGATTCTATTCAACCTTCTCAGACAAAGCCCATTCCTACCAGGATGAGTATAGTCAGGTCCTGGGTCAGAGATCAGGAAGCCTTTCTTGCAAAAGCTGAAAAGGCCTTGCTTTGCGGTAGATTATGCTTAGATAGGACTCTGCCCCAAGCTATTATTCCATATTGTACAGCCCTCATGTTCCAAACTATGTTTTGCTTTGAGATCTTCCATGTTATAAGTAGATTTTTATTCCACTTTGAGGATAGGTGAAGACTCTACATAAGGACAAACACGGGACATGTATCATCTGCCCAGCAGCAGCCACATGGTACAAACTAATACATTATTCCTAGGGATAACAAAGTCTCATTTTACAACTTTAGCAAGGTGAACTGAGACTGTAGGGGACACATACATGGGGTAAGTTTTATCAAGGAAATCAGACCCTGTAGTTCATCAGATACCCCCAATTAGGGAAAGATTATGATATTTGGAGTACCTAAAAAGGTAGATAAGCGCCATTGCTGTATAATAGCCCCACTTGTGCACCCACTATGTGGGTCAAGGTGCTTGCAGGCAGAGCATTCCCGACTGTTCTATAGGCTTCAGGTAGGCTGGGTCTCTGCTGTTGATCTTAGTCATTTGCCCATCTTGTTGGCTCATCTGGACCTGCTGCCCATCTATGCACCAATTCGTTCATCTGTACTTGGTCCTGCTCGCCTTGCAGCTGGACTCAATTTTGCAACTCAGTTTTGAGCCAGCAACCCAACTTTAAGAAATCAGCAAATAGAAGCTTCACCTGCATCTTTAGCAATTTGGTTTGATCTTAAATTAATCAATACAGGTTCTATTTACATTTCTATCAGTTTCCCTCCTTGAGATTTCTGAAATATTTTGAAGTACACTGTGACCTTTGAAGCTTGTCCTTAAGGTAAAGAATCAACCTAAGTGCCCAACATGGATAAATTAACAAATAAATATGATACATACATACATACATATATATATACATATATATATATATATTCACAGTAAAGTTCTGTTCAGTCGTAAAGAAGAATGTAATTATGAAATTATACCCCTTTTTAAAATGTTTATAGTTAGACTCTTATAAATCTCAGTTGAATTCATTGCACATTAGAAAAACATGCTGGCAAATGAGTGATTTTTCCAATGGACTAAATGATCATTTCTAAATCTGTATAGTGAAATTCTACCTATTCATGACACAGCACGAAAAGGTGGAACTTTTGGGAGCCTAGATCTCTTTGTAGGATGAGGATACAGTGAGAAACTAGCTGTCTTCAACTGGCAGAGACCTCCCTCCCAAAGTGGATTTTCAGTCTCTGTAACTGTGAAGAATCTGCTTCTGCTGGCTAGAAGACACCCACCCACAGGTACTTCGTTATATCCACATAGTGTTAAACACACTACGATACTTGCCTAAATCTTTGATGTCAAAAATTATTACCATACTCTAATGACCTGATATGTCCGCTTCTTAATTCACAGTTTGTTAGGATCCTTTTGTGAAAGAAGCACGGAGATAACTCTGGGGCTCAGAGGTTTACATATCCCGCTGTCACAGAAGATAGAACTCCACAAAGTCTATAATTGTATAGAGTAAAGGTTACAGATATAACTGTGAATAGCCATGTACAAGGATATATTATCAATAATAAAGTGGTAGATTCTTAAGTCTTTTGTATTGAGGATAAGTAAAAGCCAATGCTAGGCTTTCACATGAATCTCGGGATTGTGCTTAAAGTTATAATCTACTTGCTATGGCCGAACACACAACAATGCTCAGTAAGAACTGAAATTGCTGATATTAAATAGTTTAAACTAATTTATTAAACAAATCAGTTGATAATTGCTTTTGAGGATAATATTTCCTAATACCCACTAAAGCACATTGTTTTTAAAGGAGAACCTGTTAATAATTTTGCTTTAATATTCTTTTAAATTGAGAATCCTTTCAGACATAGAGAAAAGTACAGATCCCAATAAAATTCAAGCCTACTTACCTATCTGCTGTGCATATTTGATATGCATATTTATGATTAATCTTCCATTGAAGCACAGAATTCCAAAGGAAAGGGACTACTTGACACTCCTTTTTTGACACCAAATGAGTTAGCATGCACCCAGCGGTTTGACAATACCCAGCAGTGCCCTTGTACCTCTTTATTCCCTGCTGTTCATTCCTTCCTCAATGACTTCTTGACATCAGAGAAAGGCTTTGTTTCTCTTTTAAAACTGAACATGAATTATAACCATAACATATTTTGTGACATAGATTATTTAGCTTAAAATATGTAATAGGATCTATTAAAAATTCTGCCTATGGGAGGAATTCATTCAATAAGTACTTATACAAACAGGGTCAGGACAAGGAGTGGGATAGGGTGTGGTTGGTCCATTCTAGTTTGGTGAGAAGTAAGGTTGTAGATCTTGCTATGATTTGTAAATGTATATAATCTTTAACCTATTATACTGATGGTGTTCATTGCCTTATGGTCAACTGGGGCTATTGTGAACAGCAGTCTAATGAGTACTTCTACACTCTGTTGTTTGATACAGATCTAGGCTAGAATGCTGGTTATAACAGCTTTTGCAAGATATAGATCATGTTCCACAAGGACAATTTCAATTTTTTTAAAGCTCAATACATGAGACACAAATACATTGCAATTAAGATGGTGGCAGTAATATCTTTAATCAGGTAGAAGACAAAGTACAAATGGAGAATGGAGACATATACCTTCAACATCTAGAGTTACTTGTCACCTCTTCATTTGTTCCTTCCTCATGTTCTTCCCATATCTTTACTGTCATCTCTAGAAACCACTATTTCAAGTATAAATATCTTCACATATCCCAATCTGCTATATCAGAAATGTGGATGCTTTCATTGTACATATGACTGATACATTTCTAAGATTGACTCTCCTCTTTCTTTTTCTCTCCCCTCCTCCGTGTGTGTGTGTTTGTGTGTATGTGTGTAACAATGCATGGATACCCATAGAGGTCATAACAATGTACTGGGTCCCTCTGGGGCTGGAGCTAGAGGTCATTTTCCTCTGCATGAGGAGTAAGTGCTAACTTCTAAGCCACTTCTCTAGACTGTAATGGGCATTTAAATTATTCTCAGATATTGGTATTACCCACAGTGCTAAAATGAACACTATTTTATGTTTTCTGATGACATGTGTTATATTTCTTTAAATTAGAATCAGGAGGAAAATAGTTGAACATGTAAATATGCAGTTATATTTGGTATTGCAAAGCAGCACTCTAAGATGTTTCAGTGAATGTGTGTTATTCTGCAAAGGCTCTGCAAGAGATACTCCCGACTTGTACTCAACCCTTGATATCATTAAATTCCTTTCAACAAGGTTGGTTTGAAGTGGAATTGATCATGAAATGTTGCCCTTAATTTTCATGTGTTACTTGGGTGGTTCTCAGAGTATTACATTCATGGACCTTTTGTGGTTGCTTAAATAAGTTCTTATTCACATTTGGAACTCTCTCTTTACACATTTATATATTTTTTGAATTTTTACACATGTTATAGACCGTTCCTGCTCCTACCTCCTCCTGCTTCAATTCTCCATATTTCATTCTAAGTTTATGACCTCTTCCTTAATGAAGCTAGAGTTTCCTTGTATCTTGGGGGATATGGATTCTCCACCAGAGGAATCAGACTTAATAGAGCTTACAAGATAAGGTTTTAGTTGTTGCATCTAGAGAATGAGTTACCATCATTTCTGAGCTAAGTTCGTGTGGTGTTTTTCTTCTCATGGTGATTTGACTTTAAATAAAGTCTTCTTTAATTTCTACATATATGTACATTGTTGTGGGAAATATTTTAAAAAAATGGCTGGCATGTTCCTGTGCTACCACCATGCATGCACAGGCAGGCAAAGACTGACCTATTTTTGTCTTGTGGAGGTTCTGACTCAGAACTCCAAAATCTCTCCACCAAGCTTGCTAGGTTCCCACTGAAGGATCATTACCATGTCAGCCCCATGCTTCAAAGCCCCCACAGCCTTTGTGGTGCACATCAGGCAAGCCCACACTTTGCCCCCATAGGTCTCTCTGGATCAGTCAAGTCACCATGAGAAAAAAAACACCACACAAACTTAGCTCAGAAATATTGGTAACTCATTCTCTGGGCACAACAACTAAAACCTTATCTTGTAAACTCTATTAAATCTGATTCCTCTGGTAGAGAATCCAAATCCTCCAAGATACCAGGAAATTCTAGCTGCTACATTTTACCTGTATGTTATCCCCATTCCAAAAGCCTCTAAACCCTTTTCTCCTTCTTCTCTTCCTCTGTCCAATGCTAAGGTCCTGCCTACTCGCCCAATGACTGGCTCCTTTATTCATTAGGGGACTGGTTCATAAGAAGTCACCTGACTCACTCCTTGTCTACAACCCCTCCCAGGAGAGCGGAATTAACATCAAAATACAAAAAGCACTAGGCTCATCCACAACAGTACACATGTGTGTGTGTGTGCGTGTGTGTGTGTGTGTACACACACATATATATGCACACATAATGTATATTAATGAGCTCATTTAGTTTTTTCCTGTATTTGTATGTGTCCTTGTGTGTGTGTCCTTGTGTGTGTATATGTGTGTGTTTGTGTGTCCAAAGTTAACCATGTTGGGACATGACAACCTATGTGGGAGTTCTTCCTTGAAGGAGCCCGATTCTCTCTTTCAACAGGCACCAACTACCTGTGGCTCTTTACTAGAGAGGGGACCATGTGGACATTTTCCTTTCCTTGCCAGCATATCAACTGGTAGTGCTATTTTGCTGACTTTGTTTAGTCAATCATACTGTCAAATGTTTTGGGTATAGCTTCCCTGTCATCCAATATCCTTCCCTCTTGTCCCTTGTACTCTTCTACTTCGTTCGACTGTATTTTGTTGTATGAAATTGGGGAAGAGGTATTTCCTATTTGTTCCTTTACTTTCAAAATTGCAAGTCACTTTCTTTGTTGCTGGTATGATTTGAATTTTTAAAGGAATTTTTACCTGTTTTCATTTTCTTGAAAAGTTTTAAGAGTTTTATCTTTCAATTTAAAAATAAAAAATAATTTTTTTTGAAAAAAAGATTTCCAAGCAAAGAACATGGTCATTCTCAGAAACATTAGTTGTCAATCTCCTGAGAAATGTTTAAATAAGCACTAAAGAGAACACTTGAATCGCTTGCTCTAAGAGTTAGGGAATATCACAGCTAAGGAAGCAGTTAGAATATCAAAGCCAGAAAACAAAACAGATTCAAAATCCTGTCTTTGGGCATGACATGGCCATTTTAAATGTCTCACAGCAGCTGCAATCATCACCCACAATGGCTCTATGAGACACTAGGCCTGTCATCAAGCAATCATGTATTTGGAAGGGGATAATTCCTGTTGAACTATTGATTGAACTACTGGCTACTGGTGGATTTTATGGGCAGTGGAAAGTTTTTACCCACTGGAGAGCTCATCAGGATCCAATTGACAGTTCCAAACTCTGACAGTACTTTTAAACTCAGCAAGAAATAATATAAACCAAAAGGGCATAGATGTGGAGAAAGGACTTGTGGGAAGTGTTGATAGGGGACACATGGGAGTAAATAGAATGTGTCTTTTACATGTAAGAAGTTGTCACAAATAAAATTGAAGAACAACTGAGGAGAACAGCCAGAGTCAATCTCTGACCTCTAATTGGCCATATATAAATATATATGTGTGTGTGTGTGTGAGTGTGTGTGGGTATACATATATACATATATATGTATGTGTATATGTGCACATACAAACACACATGAACTCACACTCACAAATATTAACTACTTAGTAGCACAATTTGCTTGGAATGCTGTCTCAGACAAAGCTTGTAAATATAATTATGGTACCTATTTTATTGTACATTAACAAAATTGTTTAGTAATACTCACAAATAAGAAACACTTGAGTAATTTTAAAGCTGTTTTTATTTATCTGTAAAAATATAACGATAAGGGGCTGGAGAGATGACTCAGCGGTTAAGAGCACCAACTGCTCTTCCGGAGGTCCTGAGTTCAATTCCCAGCAACAACATGGTGGCTCACAACCATCTCTAATGGGATCTAATGCCCTTTTCTGAAAAGAGCAACAGTGTACTCACATACATAAAATAAATAAATCTTCAAAAAATTAAAAATAAAAACAAATGCAACATAAAAAGGTGAAGCTCAGAAGTCTCCATTAAAGATGAATAAAAATGAAACACAGGGAGAGAAAATATCTAGGAGGTTCCACCACACTTAGTAGCCATAGCTTATAACAGCACTAACCCAGTTACAGAAACATCTGCCCTAGGACAGAAGGAGCTGAGAGGACAGACTGGATCATTCAGCTCTTCTCCTACCGCCTGCATGAGAAATCAGAATCTGGATACACTGATGGCTGACCTCATAGGACAATCAGAATTTCTAGTTTGCATCAATGGGTTAAATGTGGCTGTTTAACCTATGGATACAGCATTTTTTTTTCTGTATATTAAGCACACACACACACACACACACACACACACACACAAATAAGAGGCAGCAGATTTTGTTATTTTCTTTTAGGGATGCATACAAATTCCCAGTTATCTTTATTATCCTGTGATCAAACTAACACTTCTGTATAGAAAAGGCAGTTGATCTCTCTAACAATGAGTGTGCATGTGTGGGCGCATGTATGTGTGTGCTGAGACTCATTCAGTTCCGTTGTCTGAACAGTCATCATGGCTGACAGTTGGACTGATTCATAGTGATTATCATTTTGCCCAACAAATAGAGGAATGAAGTCCTCTGCTCTCTCAGAAGGCAGATGTATTGCATGTAGTTTTAAAAAGCTTTTACTGCCTTTGCCCAGGAGCCCCTCCCGGCTCTCTTTTGTACCAACCAGGCTTAGCTCTGGGATTCACTGCCACCAGCCTTAGCCCCAATTCTCTCTCTACCTGCCTCTGCTCTGGGGGTCTCATCACCAGCTCCCACCTTTGAATCCTCAGACAAAAGACACACAGACAGCTCGGTTACTGTAAAATTTGCCCACTGGGCACAGTTGCTAGGCATGCCATCTGTCGCGTGCAGTTTTAAAAACATGCTTCCACCTTTGTCCAGGCCAAAGGCCCGCACTCTGGCCCCACCCACCTCTCTTTTGTTCCACCTGACTTAACTCCAGGATCGATTGTAACCATCCCTAACCTGGCTTCCCTTTGAATCCACAGACTCTTTTGTTACTTTTTGCCTGCTAAGCACAATTGCTGGGTGAAGGTACCTTCCACCTGGAAGGGTGTGCACTTACCAATTTATTATCTCCATCTCTCTTCCACATTCTTGGCTGCCTGCCTTAGCAGAGGCAGCAGCCCCTAGCTCTCCCTGAGGCCTACATGATAGCTACAACCCTTTTCCTCCAAGGCATTTCAGTAAAAGCCTCTTCTCTCCTTCCCTGCATCTCCTTTTCCTCTTGGGACCTAGAAGTCCCACCTGTACTTTCCACCCAGCAACTGGCATCCAGCCTTCTTTATTAACAAATCCAAAAATCAACTAGGGAACCAGACCTTAGTATCAGAATCTCCCCTTATACAGATGCACTCCCTTTCTGCAGCAGAGGCATTCCTAAACAATTTCTACATTCTTCCCTTTGTTACTTGAGACAAGACTTATGTAAACTTCAGATAAAGATTTTAAAAGAAGCATAAAGCCTTGCATTGATAAAAAGGTTTTGAAAATGGATATGATCAATAGTTTCAAAACACTTTGTAAATGTACAAGAACTGTTCATTTTAGTTTCTGTAAGTGTTAATCTCATAAAAGAACAAACAAAAATAGTTACCAAAGCCAGATAGCATCATCTGTGACTAAACATCCTGTGTTTTTACTGTGGCATCAGTTCCTGTCCTCCAAATAAAATACTGTGAAGTATGTCACTAATATCTTGGACTCAGGAGTGGTCAGAGTTTGAAATTCATGAAGATTGCTGCTTTCATAAATCAGTACCGATTTATATCACTCCCACATACTGACATCAGAGTACATATTATCATCTGCTAGAAAATAAGAGAGAACAACAGTAGCTGGCTGCTTGTAAGTTTTAGTCAGTTTTGCTCTTCTAATTGTCTTAGATACATCTCAACAGGCATAAAAATTATTTTTCTTGTTTTGTAGAACATACTATTTTTAAATAACGTTTTTAACAAAATTTTATAAAAAAAAAATAAAAACATATGAAGTAAAGCCAACATCCAACTTTCCTCTTTCACCTGATCTGGTCCTCGCTCTTCTAATACCTCCACTATCCCCATTTCTCTTAGTATAGCCATGCTCTTAAAATGAACCGATACTCAAGACCAAGAAGGAAACTCTTGATTGGTTGGTGTCAACCATAATAATATCAACCATATTTGGGCACTCAGGTTAGTGAGACTTTATAGGCGTAACTTCTGATGTTACTAGGAGACATGTTCATATACTAAGCTCCAAAATCCTCTGGCTCTTGCAACCTTTCTACCTCCTATTTTGCAATGTGTCCCAAGTTTTAAGTGTGTGCACACATCATAGATGTATTCTTTGAGATTCATTACTTTGCATTTGTATTGGTTGTCATTTTTCTAGTCCCTGTAGTGGTCCCTGTCTGCTGCTGCTGCTGCAAAAAAGAAAGTTTTCTTAATGAAAATTGAAGACTACACTTATCTGTGGGTATAATAACAAGGATGCCTCTAATTGAAGTAGCAAACTTGATGGGAAAAAAAAAAACAAAAAAACAATGAGGCCCCAGCCTACACAAAGAATAACAGGGAACTGGGATTCGGAATAGTCCTGACCAGGGAAGAAAACACAAGTTAGTTGTCTATTGCCCCAGCCCTGAAAACATACATACAAATAACATTAATAACATTATATGAACTTAGCATGATATATATATATATATATGTATATATATATATATACATACATATTTAGTTAGAATATAGATGTAGCAGGGCGGTTGTGGTGCACGCCTTTAATCCCAGCACTTGGGAGGCAGAGGTGGGCAGATTTCTAAGTTCAAGGTCAGTCTGGTCTACAGAGTGAGTTCCAGGACAGTCAGGGCTACAGAGAAACCCTGTCTCGAAAAACCAATATATATATATATATATATATATATATATATATATATATATATATATATGTGTGTGTGTGTGTACATACAATACATATATGTATACAATAACATGAAAAAGAGACCGTGAATTTGAAAGGAAAGCAGAGAGATGTACTGTACATGGGAGTGTCTGGAGTTGGGAAAAGGGAAAGCAGAAAGGTTAAAATTAAATTGAAAACTCAACAATAAATATAAAAATAAAGTAAAATAAAAATGTCACATATTTGCATTTTATGTGACATGATTCAACCAATAAAAACAGGATATCTGCTCCATGCTTTTTAGAATAGACTTTTTTATGCTTCTGACTCTTCATATGATAGGACACAGAAAAGATATATTTTATATGTTTATGCCATCCAGAGTCAGAACAGAAAATTCAGGAATTTAAAACATCCCAACTTGAGAGGGTAAGTCAGAGTAACACCAGAGGTAGAAATGAAGAATGGGCTGAGGAGCAATGTGGATCAGAGACCATTATCTGTGAAAAAAATGATAAGAAACAGTAATCAGTCAGTGGAAAAGTTGAAGGATGATGGGGTTCCTCAAAGCCAGCCATGCCATAAGGCAGAGAGCCATTAATAGAAAGTGATGTTCATGGTTGAAATGGCCTGGATCGGACAGCTCTGAAGGAAGGTCAGAGATCAAGGTAACTATCTGCAGCTAAGATAAAGAAGAAACTTCTGCCAACACCCAGCTTCTGAGCTGGGCATCAGGACCTTTCTTGGAGGGGAATCTGGTGGCATATATTATGCCACCAGAGAGTAAACTGCAGTTTGCTGAAATTTTCATATGGAATGTTGAAAATGCTCAGGTCCTTTTTAATGTCAATGATGCACTAAATTATCCAGCCCTGGAAATTACATGCCTCCAGCCTTCTTATTCTAGAATGTCACAAAGGCCCAGGTTTTGTTAAATTTTTCTTGATTTGCAGCACACAGCTTCTTATTGAAACAGAAACTTGTATCAAGGTTTATTTACTTGCACAGAAATGTGAGACAGACTTCTGTTGCCTAACCTTGAGATTTTTCAGGTATAATTTTATTAAATCCTTTTTACTTCTGCTTTCTTTGAGAAGCTTTACCTTCTAGGGTAAAGAAGAATGGGGGGAAATTCCCACACCTTGATATGCAGGGCATAATGAAAATCCTAGTTTAGCTTGAGTCATAAAGAGTAATTAGCCTGATAGTGTCTTCATAATGATATAAAGGGTGTGGCCCAGCTCTCTACATTGAACTTAATTGTTTTTACCCATTAGAATACCTATATTCATTCAATACCTAAAATCCTCTATTAACTCACTTTGTAAGCTTCAGAAAGTCTATTGTCTTAATCAGACACTAGTTTTCTCATTCACAAAATTCAATTTTTGTTTAGGCTTTATCAAGTGTAAGGCCCCTTCAGATTTTCAAATTCTACAGCTCTCTATTTATTTGTTTCTATGCATAGTTTTATTCCTGTGGACCACTTTCAATCATAGCACAAGTAAAAACTGCCCAGACAATTTCTGCCTAACTCTCCCACTTTTACATGTTGTCACACCAAGGGTCTCAACATTTTTTGATGGATCAACACAGGATAAGAGGGGAGCTGTCAGAACAGCCCCTTCAGAGCTATCTTATACTAAAATGCCTAATCCTGACTGCTGTGTACAAATCAGAGAAACCTAAGCCATAGAGCATTCCCCAATGAAGGCTTTGCTCCAGTTGGCTGTGAGAACAAGTTACTACAAGATCATGTGAAAACAATAGAAGGGGACCCTGTGTATACCTTAGAAGAAGTCACAATTCTCTACAAACAACTTGCCTTGGTCTGGAAATAGAAGTCTATATTTTAATTGATCATCCCCAAGGAGAGTACTAAACTGTTCTCAATCCAGAAGCGTACCACAAACTTTACTGTATCAAGTCTTTATAGCTTCTTATAGGGAACACACAAAATGACATTTCCAAATGGCTCAAAGGCCTAAACGATGTTGTCTCACATTTTTCCCTCTAAATCAAAACATTTCCTTCTGGAACTTACAAGTCTCAGGATGTCCAAGATTCACCAGGCCTTTCTTCACTGCTGCAGAGGAAGATGAGCATCCTATAGCTCCTGAAGCTGTGGAGAGATCTGAAGGAATTTATCTGCATTCCCTATGCATACAAGGATACACATCTCTATGACACAGCTGCCTTTGGGTCACCCATGATCCTGTAATTAATCCTCATCAACTCACTAGTTAACTAAGCATACTGGGTTGATTGTCTTTAGGCTTTCGCAGGTGCTCTCTCTGGGATGAACAGAGATTTCTTCACACCTGTGCAGCCACCTTAAATCCTCAAGCAATAGTCACAAGTTAAGACTGACAGAGTGTGAGAGAGGGTACAGCATGCTGGAACTTCTGTACACTGATGTAGAGATTGGAAGCTGAAACTATACTATGCCAAAATCTGGCAGATTTTGATAATAAAACATGATAAAATTATGAGTACATTTTTCTTATGGCTCAAAACTCTCAATCCTAGGTTACTGAAGAGAAATTACAGGACAAATCCACAAAAAGACTCAGAAATGACTATTAGTAATGTATCAATTCAGGAATAGTCGATTGCTAGAAGCAGCCCAAATGTTAAGAACAAATGAAGTACTCATACATAGTGAATCCCAGATATATTATATTGAGCAAAAGAAGTTAGAAATGAAATATTACGTGTTTTGTGGTGGAAGATACTTGCAAGATTTTCAATAATTGACAAAACTATTTGTGCTTATAGAAATTAGGGTAATTATTAAATTATAAGTGGAGTAAATGACACTGTTGGTAAACTGGGACAAAGGGTATCTCTAGGGTGCTGACGTCATTTTGCCACTTGCCCAGGTATGACTACACATCTACAAAGAAACATAAAAGTCCACTGAGCTGTTCCCAACTTGTGCAATTTCTTTTATGTAAATTATATCTACATAAAGTAAGTTCCCTCAAAAGAAAAAAAAAAGACCAGATGAATTATTCTATAATCTGGCTTTTGTCCTGAATATGATCCTTTTTGTCTTGAAACTATCTCCTCATGGGGGCTGGATGATGTAAGCATGTCACAATAAAGGACCATCTGCAGCTCAGTATTCCTATCATTTAATGGAGGGGCAGGAGGCTTTATGACTAATCTAAATGGCTTAATGTTTTAAATCTGGAGCTTTATATGCACAGCACACTGTATACATCAGAATTCTTCATTATCACAACCATTCTGAAAAACAGGTAACATTAATTTTAGTTCCTGTATAAATAAAATTATACTGGTACAGCAGTTAAGTAATGTTCTCAATAGAACACATCCATTAAGAGATGGACCTGAGACTCAGATTGAATATGGTTTTGATATCAATTTTGTAATTTTAAAATTCCCCTTGCTCCATTTAGTGGAAGAAGTGCTGAAGACCACTTGTCCTACTAGGAAGAATGTCTTGACATGCCCCCTCCTGTAATTCCGAGACTGATTTCACTGGCTCTAGATAAGTTCTCAGTCTCAGGGTATAAGCACCTCAGGTGTGAGAGGATGCTCTCTTGCATGAAGTGAGAAGAAATTAATGAATCACCCTGGCTCCCACTGGTAAAACGTGGCCTCACACCTGTTCAGTGGGAAAATGAGCAAGAGACTCAACAGGGAGGGAAGGAAAACTTACAGCATTTATGAATGTGCTAGGGGTAGGTTTGCAGAGGTTTCTTTTTTAACTTTAAAAATGTGACAACTCTTGTTTCCAACTATCATCCTTATTTTTCCCATACCAGGCTGCCAAACATTGTGATAAAGGAACTTTTATATTTGAAAATGTTTTCTTTTGCAGAGGGGCAACTGTGATTAAACCTGGAAACCATTACACTCCATTGGAAAGAAGGCTAAAATTAATGTCATTTCACTAACTTTCTCTGCTATTATATCCTTTCATGCCTTTGAAATGACTTTAAAATTATTATTAAAATATATTGAGTCTCAATGCAATTATAAATACAGAAAAATGTGAGATAAAACCCCATTGAGCACCAAGGGTAATTTCCACATGCTGCTTCTGCTTAAACACATGTGTTGAAAATGAACAAGGCTTCACACATTAATGTAGGGATTTTAATCTCCTGCTCATTAGCTGATATTTAACAAACCAAATAATTCCTAAGATTGAGTTCTTGTCATATTTTGAGGCTCAGAAAAGTACATTAATGACAAAAGACAAAAAAGTATGTCAATGTTGCATATAAGCAAATAGGAATCATAATGCTTACCACAGACTGTTTTGTGTGAACTAAGATTGTGACTGTCAGTCTGTCTTGACCATATTGTATGAGATTTAATAAAATACCACACTGGAGAGTCAACTAAAACAACAAAAACTCAGTTTCCATAGATCTGGAGGTTGGGAAGTCCAAGATTAAGATGTAATGTGTTTACTTAATATCTGATGAAGACTCACTTCATGATATATAGATGTTTTTATCACTTGAAATGCAGAATTGGCAACAAGTATCTCCTAGAGCTCTATTACAATGCACTGATTCAGGAGGATTGTGCCTACAGTGCCTATCTGTCGCTGCCTCCCACCCCTACACCCTCATCGCTTCCTGATAGTATCATACTGAGGTGTGGAGTTTTAGCAGAACAATTCAACGGAAGTGGAAGAGCATTGAGACCACCCACAATGGAGCCACACATTTATAAAGAAGAATTATCTAAACTAACAAATACTCCCACTCGGTAAGTTCACACAAATTATATTTAAGAATTTTATATTTGAGAAGGTCATTTCAATTATGTCTTGAAAGTCGCATGTAACCAACCTCTACATTTATCTCCTTTACAAAAAAACAAACTAACACACAAACAAAACCAACCAGGAAAATCAAAAACACCAAATCTCAGCTGCTCCAGTACAGCCCAAAAGCATTGCGCTTTGGATGTGTGGCCTCGAGTGATTACTCTTGTCTATTAAAGGCTTACATGTGTAATCTACGTAACAGTTGAAACCGTGAAGATGGAGGACGTCAAACACAAGCAAAGATGAACACAGAGGAACTAGAAATGCATTTTGGAGTGCCAAATAGAGAGGCCTTAAAATTCCTTGAGAGGTTGGGACATTCTCAGAGATTTCAGCTGTGTTTGCTTTCCCTAGGTATTTCAGCTTCATCTCCCAGCTTCTAGATACTAAGTACATATAAAAAAAATATCCAAAACTACCTACCATAGACCCTTAAAACCAAGCCGGGCAATCAGAATAAACCTCAAGCCCAGCCCACACCATGATCTTCCGTCTGGGGTTTTAATTGCACTTCCTATTCTATTTTATGTGGGATTTATTTACAGCTGGACCCAAGGTGACCTGGAAGCATGCAGTCTTCCAACATCCTAATAAACATCTATTCCTCTAAAACTCTGAAGCAAACTGGTATGTCTAACACACCTAGATTAAAAAAAAAAAGTTATGTCTGATACCTTTTCCATATGAATTCCATCTTTAACAATGTTTTTGGTCTTTTATCTTTAACATATATGTATATGTATATATATTCATGCATGTCTCTACGTGTGTGTGAAGGAACATATGTGTGAACACTGTATCATCATCGTATGTGTGTGGAAATCAGAGGACCCAATATTGAACTTAGACCATCATGCTTGACCACATATACGTTTACCATTGCAACATTTGCTGGGCTCTAATTATATTTTTCCTGTATATGTCACAGATGTGATATTTGATTGAATTTGCCAATTTTAATGAACATGAGGATCTTCCGTTCCATCCAAAGTAGTATAAGGTAGCACAACCCAATTATTAGATATTGACTTATTTAGTGATTTACTTGAAGGCATTTCTTCTACTGTTTTGTTGCCAAGCATGACTTCACTTGCTACCTGGAACAGTATGACATGGAGAAATAGCTGAAATAATGACTCATTTTCCTTTAACAACCTGCTGAGTGCCACACATACTTCTGTAAATTCTTTCTTGCCTGCTGTCCACCCAGGTTGTTGTTTTAGAATATGTAATGATAATAAAAACTGGAACCAGCATTAAGGCTTTTCAGGAGCTACCCTGGATTTGGTCCTCTGGTTACATCTCTCTTCAACCCTCATTCCTGTCATAGTGTTTATTCCAGAAAGATTCCTGCAACACATTCATTTTCCAGCAAATGATTTGATTTTCTTTTTCATCCTCATGAGTAGATAAATCTCTATTATGTATATGTACTGCATTTTCTTTGTCCATTCATCAGATTATCATTGTTTGGACCAGTTCCATCTCTCAGATCTTGTACATAGTGCTGAACCAAACATGGATATGCATGTTTCTCTGTGGTGCTCTGGCTGAGAGTTCTTTAAACACTCAGAAGTGGCATCACCAAATTATATGTCATGACTAATATTTATGGTTTTGCCCACCTTAATATTGGATACCCTTCTCATCTATGTACAACCATGGAGTTTCATCTTCTGGACATTTTCTTTGTTCCCCCTTTATATTCAGAACATGAGATTACATAAGGATGCCTCATTTTGATGCTAAATGAGCTGCCACCAACAGATACAGATAGCTGCCAACCCCAAGGCAAAGAGACACTAAAAGTAAGTCATTCATGCTGAGAGAACGTGGCTCTTAAAGCTCTCTGGGGCAGGGTGGGGGGAGGATATCCTGGGAACTGAAACCATCCATTTTAAGGTAACTTGGCATTTTCAACTACCTCACAGGTATGAACAAAACAAGAAAAAACAAAAATGAGAGAAGACCAAACAAAACAAAACTGGACAAACCCTACCATTAAGCTAGACATAAAAACTTCTTCCTCCTCACACTACTTTAGTCTCCAGAAGCACAGGTCACCACAGCTGAGAAAGAATGGCAGGGTGGTGATTTCCAAATGCCAGCTTCACATCATAATTTTTAAAATGATGCTTATGAAAAAGATAAAAGTCATTGGGCTGTTTACATCCACAATATTTTGGGACATAGTTTCATGACTTTGGTTAACAAGAGAGCTTCTCTCTCTCTCTCTCTCTCTCTCTCTCTCTCTCTCTTTCTCTTTCTCTCTCTCTCCCTTTCTCTCTCTCTTTCTCTCTCTCTTTCTCTCCCTCCTTTTTTCTATTCCAACCAAGTTTTCCCTCCCTCTTCTTCTCCAAGTCACCCCTACAGCCCCTTTGCCTACTCCATCAAATTCTCTCTCCATTTTTCTTCAGAAAGAGACAGACCTCTCTTGGATATCAACCAAACATGGCATATTGTTACAGTAAGACTAGGTACCTCCTCTCGTATGAAGGCTGGAAAAGGCAACTCAGTAGGAGGAAAGGGATCACAAAGGCCAGAAAAAGTTTCAGAGAGCCTGTACTCTCACTGCTATGAGCTCCACAGGAAGACAAGGGTAAACAATTACAGCAGTTTTTCATAAGTCAGTCCCATGCAGGCTCATGTTTATTGTTTCAGTCTCTATCAGCCTTTGTGAGCTCAGGTTATACTATGGGATATCTTACGTCATCCTTGACCCTTCTGGCTCCCATAATCCTTCCTCAGTCTCTTTGGAAATGTTCAACATCTTTAGTCATCAGGGAAATGCAAATCAAAACAACCCTGAGATTCCACCTCACACCAATTAGAATGGCTAAGGTCAAAAACTCAAGGTGACAGCAAATGCTGGAGAGGTTGTGGAGCAAGAGGAACACTCCTCTATTGTTGGTGGGATTGCAAGCTGGTACAACCACTCTGGAAATCAGTATGGCAGCTCCTCAGAAAATTGGACATAGTACTACTGGAAGACCCAGATATACCACATATGCCCAGAACATGATCCAATATTTGATAAGGACACTTGCTCCAATATGTTCACAGCAGCTTCATTTATAATAACCAGAAACTGGAAAGAATCCAGATGTCCCACATCAGAGGATAGATAAAGAAAATGTGATACATTTACACAATGGAGTACTACTCAGCGATTAAAAACAATGACTTCATGAAATTCTTAGGCAAATGGAAGGATGGAGGGAGGGAGAGAGAAGGTGGGAGAGAGAGAGAGAGAGAGAGAGAGAGAGAGAGAGAGAGAGAGAGAGAGAGAGAGAGAGAGAGAGGAGAAGGAGAAGGAGGAGGGGAAGGAGGAGGAGAAGCCAACATGGAGGTAGACAAACAGGAAGAAGATCCTTATCCTGGGTGTTTTTGTTTTTGTTTTGTTTTGTTTTTGTTTGTTTGTTTTTAGATATTTTCTTTATTTACATTTCAAATGTTATCCCCTTTCTTGATATCCCCTCCCAAAACTCTCTATCCCATCCTCCTCCCCCTGCTCACCAACCCACGCACTCCCACTTCCCTGTCTTGGGATTCTCCTACACTGAGGCATTGAGCATTCTCAAGACCAAGGGCATCTTCTCACATTGATATCCAACAAGGCCATCCTCAGCTATATATGAAGCTGGAGCCATGGGTCCCTCCACATGGACTTTGTTGGTGGTGGTTTAGTCCCTGGAAGCTCTGGGAGTACTGGTTGGCTCATGTTGTTGTTTGTCCTATTGGACTGCAATCTCCTTC
The DNA here is from genome assembly GCF_008632895.1 of Mastomys coucha. Classification (NCBI taxonomy): domain Eukaryota; kingdom Metazoa; phylum Chordata; class Mammalia; order Rodentia; family Muridae; genus Mastomys; species Mastomys coucha. The sequence goes on along the minus strand of NW_022196915.1, from coordinate 5,285,934 downwards.
AGCTCCTTTGGTCCTTTCTCCAACTCTCCATTGGGGACATTGTACTCAGTCCAATTGTTGGCTGAGAGCATCCTCTGAATATGTCAGGCACTGGCAGAGCCTCTCAGGAGACAGCTATATCAGGCTCCTGTCAGCAAGCACTTGTTGGTATTCACAATAGTGTCTAGATTTGGTGACTGTATATGGGATGGATCCCCAGGTGGGGCAGTCTCTGGATGGCCTTTTCTTCAGTCTCTGCTCCACACTTTGTCTCTGTATTTCCTCCCATGTGTATTTTGTTCCTGATTCTAAGAAGGATTGAAGTATTCATACTTTGGTCTTCTTTTTCAGTTTCATTTGGTCTGTGAATTGTATCTTGGAAATTCTGAGATCTTGGGCTAATGTCCACTTATTAGTGAGTGTATTCCATGTATGTTCTTTTGTGATTGAGTTACCTCACTCAGGATGTGTCTGGGTTTTCCTGAGCTACACCTAAGGGTTGACTGTGAGTCTGTATCTGTTTCAATCAGTTGCTGGATGAAACCTCTCTGATGGCAATCAGGCTAGGCACCAATCTATGAGTATAGAATAATATCATTAGGAACCATTTCATTGACTTTTTCTTTTCACAGTCATTTCTGCTTTGAAGCCTCTGAATCTTGGCTCTCCAAGCAGTGTCAGGGGTAGGTTCCCTTTCATGGCATGCTCAAGCTGAATCAGTCTTTGGGTGGTCACTCCTACAATTTCTGTACCACCTTTACTCCAGCACTTCTTGTAGGCAGGATGATCTGTAGGTCAAAGGTTTTGTAGCTGGGTTGGTTTCTAAGCCCTTCATTAGAAGTCTTGCTGGGTTACAACAGTTAAGCAGTTCATGATAAACATCCTTCATTACTAGGAGTCATATATAGGGTCATCCATATAGATTTCATTGCACTGGGTTTCTAGCTCATCCTCAAGATTCTCCCAATTCCAGTTGTCTCTTTCAGGACTTTTTCCCTCAAACATCCCCCCAACTACTCTCTTGTTCTGATTTTCCTACCCTCTACACTGTCTATTCTAATAGAATGTCTATTCCATTTCCTTTTCCTAGGAAGATTCATGACTCCCTGTCTTGAGCCCTCCTTGTTGCATAGTTTCTCTGGGCCTGTGGATTACAGAATGGTAATCTTGTTCTTTATAGCTAATATCAATTTATAAGTGAGTCTATACCATGTTATAGTCATTCTGGGTCTGTTTACCTCATTTGGGACATTTTTTTTTCAAGTTCCATCCATTGGTCTGTAAATTTCATGATAATTTTTTTTAACCAGCTGAGTAATACTCCAATTGTGTCAAAGCACCACATTTTCTTTATCCACTTTTCAGTTGAGAGACAACTAGGTTGTTTTCAGTTTTTGGCTACTATGAATAAAGCTACAATGAACATAGTTGATCAAGTCTCCTTGGGGTACGTTTGAGTATCCTTTGAATATATTCCCAGGAATGGAATAGCTAGGTCTTGAGATAAAACTATTTCCAATTTTCTGAGAAGCCATAATATTGATTTCCAAGTAGGCTATAAAAGTTTGTGCTCCCATCAGCAATGGAGGGATAGTCTGCTTGTTCCACATCCTCTCCAGCATAACATGTCACCTGATTTTTGATCTTATACATTCTGTCAGGTGTAAGATGGAATCTCAGAATCATTCTGACTTGTATTTCCCTGATAGCTAAGGATGCTAAATAATTCTTTCACTGCCTCTTGGCCATATAAAATTCCTCTGTTGAGAATTTTCTCTTTAAATCTGTACACAATTTTTTATTAGATTTTTCTTATTTACAATATCTCCTTTTCCAGGTTCCCCTCCAGAAAAAAAAAACTAAAACAATCCCCTGTTCCCTCCTCCCTCCCCTTGCTCACCATCCCACCTCCTCCTGTTTACTGGCCCTGGCATTCCCCTACACTGGGGCATAGAACCTTCACAGGGCCAAGGTCCTCTCCTCCCATTGATGACTGGCTTGGCCATCCTCTGCTATTCGAATGCTGCTGAAGCCATGAGTTACCCCCCACCCCCATGTGTACTCTTTGTTTGGAGTTTTAGACCCTGGGAGCTCTGAGAGTACTAGTTAGTTCATATTGTTGTTCTTCCTAAGAGGCTGCAAACCCTTCAGCTCCTTGGATCCTTTCTCTAGCTCCTTCATTGGGGACCCTGTACTCAGTTCAATGGATGGCTGTGAGCCTCTACTTCTGTATTATTTGGATACTATCAAAGCCTCTCAGGAGACAGCTATCTCAGGCTCCTGTCATCCAGCACTAGTTGGCATCCACAATAGTGTTTGGATTTGATGATTGAATATGGGAAGGATTCCCAGGTGGAGCAGTCTGTGAATTGTCCATCCTTTAGTCTCTGTTCCATAGTTTTTAAATTGGAATTTGGTTTTATCATGTTTAGTTTCTTGAGTTCCTTATATATTTTTCAAGTTAATCCATTGTCAGATGTACAGTTAGTTACCATTCTGTAGGTTACAATTTTGCCCTATTAATGGTTTCCTTTGTCTTACAGAAGCTTTTCAATTTCATGTGGTCCCATTTATTAATTGTTGATCTTAGTGACTGAATTATAGGGGTCTGTTCAGGAAGTTGCCCTCTGTGCCAATTTATTCAAAGTTATTCCCCACCATATCAGGTTCAGTGTGTCTGGTTTTATGTTGAGGCCTATGATTTGAGTTTTGTGCAGGGTGATAGAAATGAATGTATTGCCATTCTTCTACATGCTAACATCCAGTTAGGTCAATCATTACTTGATGCTTTCTTTATTTCATTATATAATGTTGGCATCTTTGTCAAAATACAGGTGTCCATAGGTGTATGGATTTATATCTGTCTTTGACTCAATTCTATTGCTCATCCTGTCTGTTTTTGTAACAATACCATGTGGATTTTATACTATAGTTCCATAATAGAGCTGAAATCAGGGATAGTGATACCATTAGTAGCTCTTTAATCACACAGGTTTGTTTTTAACATACCCTGGGGTTCTGTTTTTCCATATAAAGGTGAGTGTTGTTCCTTCAAAGTCTATAAAGAGTTCTGTTGTAATTTTGATGAGAATAGCATTTAACTTGCAAATTTCTTTTGATGAGATGGCAATTTTTGCTATGTTAATACTACTTATCCATGAGCATTAGAGATATTTTCATCTTATATTTTTTCATACAGGTCTTTCATTTGCTTGTTTAGAGTTACCCTGAGATATTTTATATTATTTGCAGTTTATGTGAAGAGTTTGGATTCCCTGATTTTATTCTCAGCCCATTTGTCATTTGTATATAGGAGAGTATTGGTATTCCTCTTTTGAGCTAACCTTGTTTTTAGCCATTTTACTGAAGGTGGTTATCAGCTGTAGGAGTTCCTTAATAGAATTTTTGAGGTTGCTTTTATATACTATAATATTAGCTGCTTTAAATATTATTTAAATTCTTTAAATTCTTTACTTTAAATTCTTCCTTTCAAAATTGGATCCTCTTAGTCTCCTTTTGTTATCTGATTTCTCTAGCTAGAACTTTAAGTAGTATACTGAATAGACATGGAGAGAGGGAGCAGCCTTATTTTGTTCTTACATTTACTTGAATTGCCTTGAGTTTCTCTTCATTAAATTTAGCTGGATATCAGCTCTCTGTACGTAGCATTTATTATATTTATGTGTGTACCTTGTATTCCAAGCTTTCCAAGACCTTTATCATAAAGGGATGTTGAATTTTGTCAAAGGCTTTTTCAGTGTCTACTGAGATGACCATGTGATTTTTGTTTTGTTTTTCTTTCTTTCTGTTTTCAGTTTGTTTATGTGGTAGACTAATTGACAGATTTTTGGATGTTGAACCATACCTGCATCTCTGGGATGAAGCCTAAAGTCATGGTGAACGCTTTTTTATGTGTTCTGGGATTCAGTTTGCAAACATTTTATTGAGTTCATTAGGGAAATTAGTTTGTAATTTTCTTTGTTGAATCTTTGTTGGTTTGAATATCAGGGGGACTGTGGCCTTACAAAATGAATTTGGCACTGATCCTCCTTTTTCTATTTTGTGGAGTAATTTGAGGAGTGTTGGTATTCGTGCTTCTTTGAAAGTTCTGTGCTAAAACCATCTAGCCCTGGGCTTTTTTGGATGAGAGTCTTTTAATGACTATATTTTCCTAGGTTTGTAGATCTATTTAAATTATCTGATGTTGATTTAAGTTTGGTAAGTAGTAACTTACCAAACTTGTGTCCATTTCTTTTACATTTTCCAATTTTGTGGACTACATGTGTTTGAAATATGACCTAATAATTCTTTGGATTTCCTTATTGTCTTCTGTTATACGCACCTTTACATTTCTTATTTTGTTAATTAGATATTCTCTCTGTGTCTTTTAGTTAGCTGAATAAGGGCTTGTCTATCTTCTTGATTTTTTCAAAAAACCAAGTCTTTATTTCACTGACTCTTTGTAATGCTTTATATTTTTCCTCATTGATTTCAGCACTCAGTTTGATTATTTCCTGCATCTATTTCTCTTGGGTGTGCCTATTTCTTTGTGTTCTAGAGCTTTAAGGTTTGTTGTTAAGTTGCTAGCATGAGATCAATCTAAAATCTTTATGAAGGCACTTAATGCTATGAACTTTCCTTTTAGCATCACTTTTATTGTGTGCCACAGTTTTGGGTAGGTTTGCATACATTTTCATTGAATCTAGGAAATATTAATTTCTTTTCTCTTTCTTTCTGCCTTGATCCAGTGGTCACCCAGTAGACGGTTGTTCAGTTCCCCTGAATGTGTAGACTTTCTGTTGTTGCAATTGCTGGTGAATTCCACCCTTAATCTATAGTAGTCTTATAAGATGCCAGAGGTTATTTCAATTTTATTTGACCTGTTGGGACTTGCTTTGTGACTGAGTATGTGATCACTTTTGGAGAATTTTCCATGTGGTGGTGAGAAGAAGGTATATTTTGTGTGGGGGTGAAATGTTCTGTCGATATGTTAGTTCCATTTGAGTCATAATATCTGTTAGCTCCATTATTTCCCTATGTAGTTTCTTTCTGGATGGCTTGTCTATTGGGGAGAGTAGGGTGTTGAATTTTCCCACCGACAATGCATGGTGTTTAGTGATTGCTTTAAACTTTATTAGCATTTCTTTTATAAACATGAATGCCCTTGCATTTGTTTTTTTTTCCTTAGATATTTTCTTTATTTACATGTCATATGATTTCTCCTTTCCCAGTTTCCCCTCCAAAAAACCCAAACAAACAAACAAACAAAACAAGAACAAACCCCTGTTGCCTCCTCTCTCCCCATGCTTGCCACCCCACCCTCTCCCACTTATTGGACTTGGCATTCCCCTACTTTGGGGCACAGAACCTTCACAGGGCCAAGGGCCTCTCCTCCAATTGATGATCAACTTTGCAATCCGCTACTATACACATGCTGCCAGAACAGTCAGTCCCACCATGTATATTACTTGGTTGGTGGTTGAGTCCCTGGCAGCTCTGAGGGTGCTAGTTAGTTCATATTGTTGTTTGTCCTAAGGGGCTGCAAAACCTTCAGCTCCTTTGGCCCTTCCTCTAACTCATTCACTGGGGACCCTGTACTCAGTTCAATGGATGGCTGTGAGTCTCTACATCTGTGTTAGTCAGCTACTGTCAGAGCGTCTCAGGAGACAGATATATTAAGCTGGCTTGTCCTTCCTTCAGTCTCTGCTCCATAGTTAGTCTCTGCAACTCCTTCCATGGGTATTTTGTTCCCCCTTTTAAGAAGGAATGAAATGTCTACATTTTGGTCTTCCTTCTTGAGTTTCTTGTGGTTTGTGGGTTGTTCTTCCTGTATTCTGAACTTCTGGGCTAATAACCACTTATCAGAGAGTGCATACCATGTGTGTTCTTTTGTGATTGGGTTACCTCACTCAGAATGATATTCTCCAGATCCATCCATTTCCGTAAGAATTTCATAAATTCGTTGTTTTTAATAGCTGAGTAGTACTCCATTGTGTAGATATACCACAATTTCTGTATCCATTCTTCTGTTGAGGGACATCTGGGTTGTTTCCAGTTTCTGGCTATTATAAATAAGGCTGCTATGAACATGGTGGAGCATGTGTCCTTATGACATGTTGGAGCATCTTCTAGGTATATGCCCAGGAGTGGTATAGCTGGGTCCTCTGGTAGAACTATGTCCAATTTCCAGAGGAACCACCAAACTGATTTCCAGAGTGGTTGTACCAGCTTGCAAGCCCACCAACAATGAAGAAGTGCCCTTGCATTTGAGCCATAGATGTTGAGAATTGAGATGTTTTCTTGGTGGATTTTTCCTTTGATGAAAACGATGTGTCCTTCTCAATCCTTTTAAATTTATTTTATTTGGAAGTTTATCTTGTTAGATCTTAGATTGGCTACAGTGGCTTAATTCTTAGGTCCATTTGCATGGAATATTTTTTTAACCCTTTACACTGAGGTAAAGTCTATTTTTGATGTCAAGTTCTGTTTCTTGTATACAGCAGAAGAATTGATCCTATTGTTGCATACATACTACTAGCCTGTGTACTTTTATTGGGGAATTGAGTACATTGATGTTGAGAGATTTTAAAGGCAGCCAAATGATGGTTAATTCCTGTTATTTTGTTGTTGTTCTTGGTGGTGGTAGTGTGTGTGTGTGTGTGTGTATTTACAATGTTTTGTGTGGTATAGTTAATTTCCTTTAGTTGGAATTTTCCTTCTAGTACTCTCTCTAGGGCTGAATTTATGAATAGATTACATTTACATTTATTTTTGTCATGGAATATCTTATTTTGTCCATCTGTGGTGATGGAAAGTTTTCCTAGGTATAACAGTTGGAGCTGACATCTGTGGTCCTTTACAGACTATAAGACATCTGCCCAAACCCTTCTGGTCTTTTGAGCCTTTACTTAGAAGTCAAATGCAATTCTAACAGGTCTTCCTTTATATGGTGTTTTGCCTTTTTTACTTGAAGCATTTAGTATTCTTTCCTTGTACTGTGTATTTAGTGTTTTGATTATCATGGGCAGGGAGACTTTCTTTTCTGGTTCAGTTTATTTGATAGTCTGTAAGCTTTTTGTATCTTTATAGGCATCTCTTTTAGCTTAGATGTTTTTCTTCTATGATTTTGCTGAAAATATTTTCTGAGCCTTTGAGCTGGGATTCTACTTCTTCTATTCCTATTGCTGTGTAGAATATGTTCTCACACTGGCGTCTAGCCATCTAGGTTTGGGTTTATGACAGGTTTAAGTGCCAATTTCTCAGTTATCTTTTCTAAATGATTTTTGGGATGTTTTTCTCCCTACATTTCTATTTTATCTCTGATCATCTGGCCTGAGTAGCATGTGGTTCTAGTTCCATTTTTCCATGAATATTTATTTTGGACTAGAATGATTTCTCATTGGTTAAGAGTATTTGCTTCTTTTTTGAAGTACTAGAGTTTTATTCTCAGCACCCACACAGGTTAACTCATAACTGCCTATAATTCCAACTCCAGGGATCTGATTCTCTCTTGTAGCATTGGGAGCACCTGCATGAAGACGCAGAGACATACATGTATATGGACATGATGAATAATCATTTTTAAGTAATAGTGATCATGTCAACTTCTATGGAATTTCTACCACACTTACATGTTTTAGATTTGTTTTGCCAGATGTTCTGGCAGAAACAAATGAAAATTTCTACTGGAATTTTAACATGTTGATAGTGTAATGTGAATTGACTGCTAATGGTATGTAGTCAGTCACCATAAGTATAATATTGATAAATATTTAGTCTTTCTGAAAAACTTTTTAAGAGGCCTTGCAGCTTTCTTGATCAAGTTCTATTAAATCTAATTTTAGATCAGTCTCTTTGTATATTTTCAATTGATTGCTGTTACTTGGACTATTTTTTTCTGACCTTCTTTTTGTCTTCTGCTATTTCTGGCCTATGTGAACAACTAATTATTGTATAAGGTGAATCTTCATTGTACTACTTGTTTGTTGGTAGACTCTCTACTGTTTCTATTTTCTTTCTATTTCATCTATTTTCAGTAGGCACATTGTACCTGTAGACTAAATTTCTGAAGTGCATGGGGTAGGGCTCCTCTGCTTGGATTGTTTCTGATTCTGAATTGATCTTCTAGACCACTTACTACTACTATGTTGGTAGCTAAGACCATAGAGCCAACATTATTATTATAGAAGTTCTTAAGAAAAATAAGACCTATAGCTGCTTGAAAAGTCACTTAAAGTCCATCATTCTATCTCATCTATTTAATTGATTCTTTCCTATGTCACTGCATTTCAATTAACATATATACTTTAGTGGAATATGTGTATTTCTCCTGTGGATAATTTCCTGATAATGAGTTTTAGGTGTTACATTTTTACATCTATGACACATTTAAGCTCTTTGTAGCTATACTTATATGCAAAATATCTCAAGGTGCTCCTCTTCTATATAACTCTAGATTTTATATTATAGTACTTTGTTACTATACAAAAGAATAGAGTATATTTGACAAGTATTTTTTATAGCTTATTAGTCCATAAGGAGACAAAAAGTAGGAATATGAAGCTCATTGAACCCTGCTTAATTTTCTTTGTTTGTACAGCAAGAAAAGAAGCAGGGACACAGATTTCACACAAGGTCCTTAAGTGCTAATGTTTAGATAGAAAATATCCCTGATGGCTCACTTGGTCACCAGAGAGTAGTACTGTGTATAGAAGCTTCAAAAAAGATGGAGGTAAATTCTGAAATGGGGAGTTAAAACATAGAGGCAGGCCTTGAAGACTGTCCTTGCTGGTGCTGTCCTGCAACCTTACTTCCTTGTCTATAGCCCACAGAGTCTCTGCTGCCATGATGCACTGCTTCCTGGAACCACAATAAATACTTCCTCCCCTAAACTGCTTCCCTTAGGTAATTACAGTGGCAAAAGAAGTAACAAATGCTGACACTGGAGTCTGAGGAGCAGTGACCTATACACTCTCAGGATTTCTCTGAATATGGAGTTATGACTATACAGTGAGCTTATTGATTCCAGAACTTATTAATCAGTATCACTGATAGGATACAGACTGTGGAATACTAGCATTCTAATAAGTAAGTACATGCTTGTTTAATAAATAATGGAATCATTGAATTTTCTGCTAATTCAGTAAAAAGATTTCACTTATGTTTAGCAGCTTAAGTTTATTAGTTTTGTGGTTTCAATATTTAAAATTTTAAAACATTGCTATTGACTTCTGCTTGCTTTAACATGTTTCTAGAAGAATCATGCTGATTTTTCAAATAGAGTAATTATATTTTAAATCCAAATTGTGGATTAATTTCATATCTATCTGTCTGTCTGCATATATATGTATACATATATATGTAGAGAAAGAGCAGTTTTTTGGGGGGAATTTTGTACAACATATTTTGATCATTGCAAACCCCCAGCTTTTCTCAGATTAGCTACTTTTCACTAATATTTTAACTTTATTTCTATTACAAATGTATCAAGTCCAATTTATAGCCCAAATGTGCTTGGATGTGTTGCCTTCCTGATAAGCATGATCAACTTATCAGTGCCTACTAACTTAGAGAAAACTAACCCTCCCAGTCCTAGGAACCATGTGTTTCAGGAGGTCTTTGGCTACTAGAATTTGGTTTGACTTGAGCATAAGCTATGTAGGTCATTTGCATGCTGTCAAGACTACTGTGAATTCATATGTGCCTTATCATGTCAACAAGATAGTTTCCTATAGTGGTCATTTAACACCTCTGCTCCTTACATCCTGTCTTTCACAATGATCCCTGAGCTTTAGGAAGAAGGGGTATGATACAGATAAGCTTTTTAGGGCTTATCTAAGTATTCAGTATTCCTTTTTTTCCTGAATCTTGGTCAGTTGTGGGTCTCAATATTAATCACTATCTATTGCAAGTAGAAGCTTTTCTGATGAGGCTTGAAAGATGGATTAATGTATGGCTCCAATGATGAGTATTTAGAAGTCAACTAAATACCATGTCCACTTAGCAGAGAAATACCATCATGTTCTCCTGAAGGGTTTATGATCTACAGATATAAGTTTCTAGCCTGATAACAGTGCCAAATACGAGTTTTACCTTTTTAGATGGTTTGAACATAAAGATAAAAATTCTCAGCAAAATATTTGCACAGCAAATTCAAGAACACTTCAAAAAGATTATTTACCATGATCAAGTCAGCTTCATACTAGAGATATAGGAAAAGAGTATCATACAAAAATCAATAAGTATGTGTTCTACTATATTTCATTTATGTTTGGTTCCCATGTTCTTAATATTAGGCTTTTTATAAATTCCAAATGTTAAATGTTATGTGTTACTTTATTGACTGTACATACCTGGCTTTTAAAAATCTTGCCTAAAGCTTTTCTCTGGTTTTATACATGAAATTATGTATTTATACCGTGAAATCTATATATTTGGCACTGACTATATCTTCAAGCAATTGTCATGTCATAGTATATGTATAGATACAAAGATTCAATTTCATGGCCCAATATTTTCTCATTTACATGTATCAATCAATTGAATATCCATGTATCTCTTCTCAATACAATATCTTTTCTTACATTTATAAGGAATAAAACTAGTTTTGTATTCAGATAACCCAATAAAATATTCATTTTGTGTTAAAATTTTATATTCTAAGTAAGTTAGGTAAAAGATGTTCAAAAATGTAAAAAGACACTTCCAAGATGTTAGTAGACATCCTAGGAAAGTAGTCCTTACTTTCCATACCTAGATAACATACACAGAATGTGTCAATTGCACTCAGAATTGCCTTTTATTTCTATATAAATATTTTGTTATATTTACTTTAGTTCTCAACAATTAACAAAATAAGGTGCAATGTCTAGTGATAGTAGCAGCACAGAGCCTGTAGATGAACCAGGCAGCTTTGTTTCATTTTGCCACAGTCTAGTCATAAAGAAATTTGAAGAAAAATCATGAAGTTTGGTCAAGATCTAAACTATTGCACCACACACAAAAGAAAGTGTCACCATTATTGATGACACTATTGTTCAGGTGCTAAAGATTTTCACATGGTTTGAGTTACTGAATCCAAAAGATTTAGCACTGGAAATTGTTACTGAAGTAAAGATGCTAAGAATTGTTGAGGATATAAAAAGAGCCAATGATTAAAAACAATACTTTCTCTGAAATAGAGCACCCAATAATTCTCTGGTAACAAATATCAGTAACAGCAGTGGTGGTTTTGGAGGGGACAGACAATTTCCCTGGGCATGGCTGCCATTTTTATATAATTTCCTTCATAGAAACCTCCCTTCTCTGATGTTGACTCCCTTTTTTATGTCTCCCTTATGTATTTTCCTGAACAATAGTGGCACTTTTTTTTTTTAACAGAACACAATCTCCAGAAGGACAGAAAAGGTATCTGTTATTCTCATGATGTCCACAATAAGCACTTCAAAAAAATGACTGAGCAGATGAAGAAAAGAATGATGGAAGGGAAATTTCAATGGGTTTATTATCTCACAGTGTAAAAAATGCTTATGTTGTTATAAATTATAAATAAAAAGCAAATAAGGAAGAATATAAACAGTAGCCTAGGAAGAAACCCACTTCTATGATAATGAGTAGGAAATAGTTCCCTTTTAGAGAAAGTGTTAAGTATTTTCAAATGCTTCATAAAACAGACCTAGAAACATCCAAATATTGAACATTATTATCCAAATGTAACTTATAATTTAAAAGCTTGGTAGTATATATTTGTAACATACCTTTAAAGGGAAAAATGTTTGATTTACTTTTAAAAACACTAAATTTATTGTGTGCAATTAAGTAAATCATGTAATGAAATATACTCTGTATAGGGAAATATAGAATTTGCCTTATTTTACTAGAAAATAATTTATAATTTCTATTTTATAATGATTTAGCCACATGAACAGAATTCCAACTTTAAAAACAAAAATAACAGGAAGTAGCAATTACTTTTCCTTAACATCTATTAATATCAATGGACTAAATTCCCCAATAAAAAAACATAAACTATCAGACTGGGTATGTGACCAGGACCCAACATTTTGTTGCATACAGGAACCCCACCTCAATGACAAAGATACTCCCTCAGAGTAAAAGGCTGGAAAACAATTTCCAACCAAATAGTCCCAAGAAACAAGCCAGAGAAGCCATTCTAATATCAAATAAAATCGTCTTTTAACCTAAAGTGATCAAAAAAGATAAGGGACAATTCATACTCATCAACGTTAAGATCTAGCAAGATGAACTCTCAATTCTGAACCTCTACCCTCCAAATGCAAGGGTATCTACATTCATAAAAGAAACTTTAGTAAAGCTCAAAGCACACATTGCACCACACACAATAATAGAGACTTCAACACCCCACTCTCTGCAATGGACGGATCATGGAAACAGAAACTAAACAAAGACATAGTGAGACAAACAGAAGTTATGAAACAGATGGATTTAACAGATATGTATAGAACTTTTTATCTAAAAACAAAAGGATAGACCTTCTTCTCAGCACCTCATGATACCTTCTCCAAAATTGACCATATAATCGGTCACAAATAAGGCCTAAATAGATATAAGAAGATTGAACTAATTTCTTGCATCCTATCAAATCACCATGAACTAAGACTGCTCCTCAATAACAACATAAAAAATAGAAAGCACACATACCTGTGGAAGCTTGACATACTCTATTCAATGATAACTTGGTCAAGGAAAAAATAAAGAAAGAAATTAAAGACTTTCTAGAGTTCAATGAAAATGAGTCCACAAACTTATGGGACACAATGAGAACAGTCCTAAGAGGAAAACTCATAGCTTGAAGTGCCTCCAAAAAGAAACTGGAGAGAGCACACAGCAGCAATTTGACAACACATCTGAAAGCTCTAGAACAAAACGAAGCAAATTCACCCAAGAAGAGTGGAAAGCAGGAAATAATCAAACTAATGGCTGAAATTAACCAAATAGAAACAAAAAGAACTATACAAAGAATCAACCAAACCAGGAGCTGATTCTTTTAGAAAATCAACAAAATAGATAAACCATTAGCCAGACTAACTAGAGGGCACAGAGACATTATCCTAATTAACAAGATCAGAAATGAAAAGGGAGACATAACAACAGAAACTGAGGAAATCTAAAAAATCATCATATCCTTCTACAAAAGCCTATACTCAACAAAACTGGAAAACCTGGATAAAATGGACAATTTTCTAGACAGATACCAGGTACCAAAGTTAAATCAAGATCAGATTAATGATCTAAACAGTCCCATATCTGCTCATGAAAGAGAAACAGTCATTAATAGTCTCCCAACCAAAAAAGCCCAGGACAAGGTGGGTTTAGTGCAGAGTTTTATCAAACCTTCATAGAAGACTTAATACCAATACTCCTCAAACTATTCCACAAAATAGAAACAGAAGGTATTCCACCCAATTCCTTCTATGAAGCCACAATTACTCTGATACCTAAACCACACAAAGAACTAACAAAGAAAGGAAACTTCAGACCAATTTCCCTTATGAATATCGATGCAAAAAATATTCAATAAAATTCTTGGAAACCGAATCCAAGAACACATAAAAATGATCATCCATCATGATCCAGTAGGCTTTATCCTAGGGATGCAGAGATGGTTCAATATTCAGAAATCCATCAACATACTTCACTATATAAAGAAACTCAAAGAATAAAACCATATGATCATCTCATTAGATGCTGAGAAAGCATTTGACAAAATCCACCACCACTTCATGATAAAAGTCTTGGAAAAAATCAGGAATTCAAGGCTCATACCTAAACATATTAAAAGCAATATACAGCAAATCAGTAGTCAATGTCAAACTAAACTTAATATTGTACTTGAAGTCCTAGCCAGAGCAATTAGACAACAAAAGGAGATCAAAGGGATATGAACTGGAAAGGAAGAAGCCAATTTATCACTATTTGCTGATGACATGGTAGTATACTTAAATGGCCCCAAAAATTCCACCAGAGAACTACTAAACTAGATAAACAACTTCAGTAAAGTATCTGGATATAAAATTAATTCTGGCATATCAGTGGCCTTCCTCTACACAAAAGATAAACAAGCAGAGAAAGAAATTAGGGAAACAATACCCTTCACAATAGTCACAAATAATATAAAATACCATGGTATAACTCTAACTAAGCAAGTAAAAGATCTGTTTGACAAGAACTTCAAGTCTCTGAAGAAGGAAATCGGAGAAGATCTCAGAAGATGTAAAGACCTCCCATGCTCGTGGATTGGCAGGATTAATATAGTAAAAATGGCCATTTTGCTGAAAGCAATCTACAGATTCAATGCAATCCCCATCAAAATTCCAATTCAATTCTTCACAGACTTAGAAAGAGCAATTTGCAAATTCATCTGGAATAACATAAAACCTAGGATAGCAAAACTATTCCCAAAAATAAAAGAACCACTGGTGGAATCACCATCCCTGAACTTAAGCTATACTACAGAGCAACTGTGATAAAAATGGCAAGGTATTGGTACAGTGACAGGCAGGTGGATCAATGGAATAGAACTAAAGACCCAGAAATGAACTCACACACCTATATTCACTTGATCTTTGACAAAGGAGGTAAAACCATCCAGTGAAAAAAGGCAGCATTTTCAACAAATTGTGCTGGCTCAACTGGAGGTTAGCATATAGAAGAATCCAAATCGATCCATTCCTATCTCCTTGTTCAAAGCTCAAGTCCAAATGGATCAGGGACCTCCACATAAAACCAGATACACTCAAACTAACAGAAAAGAAAGTGGTGAAGAGCCTGGAGCACATAGGCACAGGGGAAAATTTCCTGAACAGAACACCAGTAGCTTATGCTCTAAGATCAAGAATTGACAAGTGGAACCTCATAAAATTACAAAGCTTCTTAAGGCAAAGGACACTGTCAATAGGACAAAATGGCAACCAACAGGTTAGGAAAAGATCTTTACCAATCCTATGTCTGTTAGAGGGCTAATATCCAATATATGCAAAGAACTCAAGAAATTAGACTCCAGAGAACCAAATAACCCTATTAAAAATGGGGTACAGAGCTAAACAGAGAATTCTCAACTGAAGAATACCAAATGGCTGAGAAGCACCTCAAGAAATGTTCAACATCTTTAGTCATCAGGGAAATGCAAGGCAAACAACCCTGAGATTCTACCTCACACCAGTCAGAATGGCTAGGATAAAAAACTCAGGTGACAGCAGATGCTGGCAAGGTTGTGCTAAAAGAGGAATATACTTTCATTCTGGTAGGATTGCAAGCAGGTAAAACCACTCTGGAAATCATTTTGGTGGTTCCTATGGAAATTGGACATAGTACTACCAGAGGTCCCAGCTATACCACTCCTGGGCATATACCCAGAAGATACTCCAACATGGAATAATGACACATGCTGCTCTATGTTCATAGCAGCCTTATTTATAATAGCCAGAAACTGGAAACAACCCAGATTTCCCTCAATAGAGGAATGAATACAGAAAATGTGGTATATCTACACAATTGATTACTACTCAGCTACTAAAAAGAATGAATTTATGAAATTCTTAGGGAATGGTTGGATCTGGAGAATATCATCCTGAGTGAGGTAATCCAGTCACAAAAGAACACACATGGTATGAACTCCCTGATAAGTGGATATTGGACCAGAAGCTTGGAATACCCAAAATACAATCCATAAACCACAAGAAACTCAAGAAGAAGGAAGGCCAAAATGTGGATACTTCGTTCCTTCTTAGAAGCAGTAACAAAATACCCATGGAAGGAGTTGCAAAGACGAACTATGGAGCAGAGACTGAAGGAAGGACAATCCAGAGACTGCTCCACCTGGGAATACTTTCCATATGCAATCATCAAATCCAGACACTATTGTGGATGCCAGCAAGTACTAGGTGACAGGAGCCTGATATAGCTGTCTCCTGAGAGGCTCTGACAGTGCCTGACCAATACAGAAGTAGAGGCTTACAGCCATCCATTGGACTGAGCACAGGGTCCCCAATGAAAGAGGTAGAAAAAGGACCCAAGGAAGTGAAGGGCTTGTAGCACCTTAGGACGAACAACAATATGAAGTAACTAGTACCCTCAGAGCTACCAGGGACTAAACCACCAACAAAAGAGTACACATGGTGGGACTGATGGCTCTAGCAGCATACTATAGCAGAGAATGGCCCAGTCAGTCATCAATGGGAGTAGAGGCCCTTGGTCCTGTGAAGGTTCTATGCCCCAGTGTAGGGAATGCCAGGGCCAGAAAACAAGACAGCATGGGTTGGTGAGCAGGGGGAAGGGGGAGGGAACAGGGTTTTTTGTTTTTTTCTGTTTTCTTTTTTTGGAGGGGAAACTGGGAAAGGAGATATCATTTGACATGTAAATAAAGAAAATATCTAGTAAAAAAAATCAGAAAAATACCTGTCTCTTCTTCACATTTGTTACCTTCCAGCATCAGTTTCATCTCCCAACAAACTCTTGCTTCCTTTGAACTCTAGGTCTCTTGGCAAAGTTTTATGCACAGTAAGCTCTACTCAGTGTTTTGTAACAGATTTTTATCGACTTCTCATCTTTTATCTGAAAATATAGATATAAGGACTATGGATTATCCTGGGATTCAACACTTTCTGCCATATAATCTGCTTGACAGTTGTGTAATATACTAACCTGCTCTGACTCCCTGTTGTGCAATAAAGATGGTACACAGAGTTTGAGTTATTTGACTTTTATTATAGAGTTATTCTTGATTTTATTATATTTAACTTTTTTATTGTAAGCTGCTACAGGCCTTGTGGAAGTAATGAGCAGACACAAATAAATAATGTAACCCAGCATTTTCAACATCAGAATATCATTTTATTTAGTGCTGAGCAGTAAGAAATAGATGGCTGTGAGGACCAGAAGAAATCAGTCAAATCTAGAACCCATCCTCTGACCATGGGGACCAGAGAGGTCCCCTGAATGGCCCCTGGCTGCCCTTCTGTCTTCTCCCTATCCACCAGCAGATGTTTCTTTGTCTCCTATACTGGATCTCTTTCTGTTAGCCTCAAGGAAAAAAGGAAAATGAGGTTAAAATGTGCTCATAAAATCAACTTGCAGTAAAGTATAATATGTTAATAAAAGCATTCAAACATTTTGTATGAATGTCTCTATCCCAAATTAAGGTAACATTACAGTAACCATAAAGAATTTGACTTGAAAATCCAGTAGTAATCTGAGGGTTGGACATTGTTATACACTATACTCATTAATAGATAAAACAAGAAAGATTTACAAAAATCTTGCGACCTAATGAGACATAGTTCATATTTTTCCTGTTTTGCTATTCCTTCATTAGTTTTTGTACTTGTGATAAAAATAGTGACCTCATGCAAGATATCAGTATCTGAACCCCCCCAAAATTGTTATTTTTCAAGGCCAAAGAGAATAGAAAATACCCTGGAATGAATATCCTTTTTTAAAGGCAGATGTTAGAACAATGCTCTCAGGTTGAGAGCATACACAAGAAGAGTCTACCCTGTCTCCAGAGGCCATCCAGTCTCTGCTGTGGAAATTATGACTGCTGAATTCGTGCTCATAGTGACTTTAGCATCAGCACAAAATAGAGCTCAGAACCATATACTGAATCTTCCTCCCACTCTCTGCCTAGGCTTCACTACACACATACACACACACACACACACACACACACACACACACACACACACATTCCAGGCCCAGGAGTGACACACAGTTTCTGGCCCTGGATCATTGCCAGGTCATTGTTCCCCATGCTCCTGACATGTGCTTATGGTTGATTTTGCTCTGAAATTGATTTTCTGTCTTGTTTAAAAATTATCTTTAATCCTTTTTTACAGTCCAGTAATTATTCCCCTCCTGGTCCACCCTCCTACAGTTCTTCAATCCATTCCTTCTCCCCATCCCCAAGAGGCTACACCTCCCCCCAATAGATCCCTTTTGTGACTTTGTACAAAATTCAAGTTTAAGTGGATCAAGGACCTCAACATAAAACCAGATACACTGAATCTAATAGGAGAGAAAGTGGGAAAGAGTCTCAAATTCATTGGCAGAGGAGGAGGAGGGATTTCCTAAATAAAACTCCAATGGCTCAAGCTCTTAGATCAAAAATTGATAAATGGGACCTCATGAAGCTGAAAAGATTCTATAAGGCAAAGGACATAGTCAATAGGATGAATCAGTAACCTGCATTTTGGGAAAAATTCTTCACTAAACCCACATCTGATAGAGGACTAATATTCAAAATATAAAAAGAATTCAAAAGCTAACCTCCAAAAAACCAAACACCCAATCAAAAAGTGGGGTACAGTGCTAAACAGAGAATTCACAACAGAAGAATCTTGAATGACCAAGAAGCACTTAAAGAAATGTTCAAAGTCCTTAGTAATCAGGAAATTGCAAATCAAAATGACCCTAAGATTCCACCTTAAACTGATCAGAATGGCTACAATTAAAAACACAGGGTGACAGCACATGTTGGAGAGGATGTGAACATAGAGGAACACTCGTACATTACTAGTAAGATTGCAAACTGGTACAACCAATCTGGAAATCAATCTGGAGGCTCCTCAGAAAATTGGAAATAGATCTACCTGAAGACTCAGCTATACCACTCTTGGGAATATACCCAAAAGATGCCCAACCATACTGCAGGAGCATGTGGTCCACTATGTTCATAGCAACCCTACCTGTGATGATAAAAAGCTAGAGATGCTCTCTTCTATCTCTTGTATTCTGTTAGTGATGCTTGCATCTATGTTTCCTGACTTCTTTCCTAAGATTTCTAATTCCAGAGTTGTCTCTTTTTGTGATTTCTTTATTGTTTCGACTTCCATTTTTAGGTCCTGGATGGTTTTACTCAATTCCTTCACCCGTTTGTTTATGTTTTCCTGCAATTCCTTAAGGGATTTTTGAGTTTGCTCTTTAAGTGCTTCTACTTGTTTACTTGTGATCTCCTGTAATTCTTTATGGGATTTTTTTGTTTCCTTTTTAAGGGCTTATACCTCTTTACCTGTATTCTTCTGTATTTCTTTAAGGGAGTTATTCATGTCCTACTTAAGTTCCTCTATCAGCACTGTAAGATATGATTTTAGATCCAATTCTTGTTTTTCCAGTGTTTTGGGATATCCAGGACTTGCTGCAGTGGGAGTACTAGGTTCTGATGAACCCAAGTAGTCTTGGTTTCTGTTGGTAGGATTCTTGCGTTTGCCTTTCGCCATCTCTTGATTTTTGGTGTTAGATGTTCTTAGTGTCTCTGACTAGAACTTGTCCTGTCCCTGCCGCCCTGCAAGTCCCCTGCAACTCGTGGGGCCTGTGCCTCCTGCCTGGCTGCTCCAGTCTTAGAATCTCACCAGAGAGAAAATGGCAGCTCTCACCCTAGTCTCTGGGTTAAGGCGCTCCCTGGAGGTTGGCCCTCCCCTTGCAGGGAAGGGGCAGAGAGGGACTCTGATCCACCTCTGTCACTCAGAAGTTGAGAGGATCCTGTCCCTGCCTCCCTGCAGCTCCCCTGGGACTCGTGGGGCCCGTGCCTCCTGGCTTGCTGCTCCGGTCTTAGAAACTCACCGGAGAGAAAAATCCAAAAGCTAGAAATAATCCAGTTGTCCCACAATGGTAGAGAAATAGGTAAAGAAAGTGTGGTTCATTTACACAATGGAATGCTATTAAGCTATTAAGAATGAGGACATCCTAAGGTGCTGCAAACCCCTCAGCTCCATTGGTCCTTTCTCCAACTCCTTCACTGGGGACCCTG
>NW_022196915.1:5218221-5265422 GCF_008632895.1 Mastomys coucha | reverse complement strand
TCTAAAAAAAAAAAAAAAAGAGAATGAGGACATCATAAGTTTTGTAGGCAAATAAATGGAACTAGAAATATCATCCCAAGTGGGGTAACTCAGACCCAAAAAGACTTGTATGGTATGTACTCATTAAAAATGGATAGTCACCAAAAAAGTACAGAATACCCGGGTTAAAATCCACAGAACTCATAAAGGTTAACAAGTTAAAGGGCCCAAGTAAGGATGTTTCAAACCCATTTGGGAGGGAGAAGAAAGCAATCACAGGAGGGAGGGATGGGATAGGAGAGGGGAAGGAGAGAGGAAATGGGAATATGACCAGGTATTGGGAAGGGGGAACAAGAGAGAGGCCCTGAGGACCAGCAGAATGAATGAAAATATACAACAATGGGGTAAAGGGAGTGAGGGAACCTTCTAGAATGTGCCTGAAACCTAGAAGGTGAGAGACTCTCAGGACTCAAAGGGAGGGACTTTAGATGAAAATGCTCAATAGTGGGTTCAGGGAACTTGTAGAGTCCACCTCCAGTAGAAAGATAGGGCATCAAATGGAAAGATGAGGTTGCCATTCCACAACCAAAAACTCTGACTCAGAATTGTTCCTGACTAAAAGAGTTGCAGGGACAAGAATGGAGAAGAGATCGATGGAAAGGAGATCCAATGACTGCCCCAACTTGTATTCATCTCCAGGAGAGGTTCCAAGGCCTGACACTATTACTGATGCTATGGTGTGCTTACAGACAAGAGCCTAGCATGGCTGTTTTCTGAGAGAGGCCCAATAAGCAGCTGATTGAAACAGATGCAGATATTCACACCCAACCAAAAGACTGAACTCAGGGACCCCTGTGGTTGAATTGGGGAAAGGCTGGAAGAACTGAGAAGGAGGGTGACCCCATAGGAAGACCAGCAGTCTCAACTAAGTCTGACCCCTGAGACCTCTCAGACACTGAGCCACCAACCAGGCAGCATACACTAGCTGGTACAAGGACCCCAACACATATACAGCAAAGGATTGCCTGTTCTGGCCTCAGTGAGAGAAGATATACCTAAGCCTTGAGAGACTTGTGGCCTAAGGGAGTGGGAAGGTCAGGTGGGAGTAGGGTGAGTGGGGACCATCCTCTTGGAGACGAGGGGGAGGAAGAATGTGATGAGGACCTGTGGAAGGACCAATGGGGGTAGAGATAACAGTACTGTAAAATAATAAAAGTAATAAAAAGTGTATCGGCTTTAGAGACAATAATAAACCAGACAGGTTGTAAAGATATTAAACCAGACAGGTTGTAAAGATATTAAAATGAGATCTTCAAAGTAAAAGTATAAGGGAAACTGAAAAACATCCCTCTTCACTGTTGGATGCTATGTGAGATGAACCTAGTCGATGTGGAAGACCTAGGATTCTTAGGTTCTTACTAGCAGCTGCTTACAGAGGATAGAACCCCAGCCTAGGTAGTCTGATCAGCTTTGATCCAGACTGATGACCTTTTCCATGTTTCACAAAATACTGTGGAGTTAATGGTGTGTTTTTATTTGGTTCGTTTATTTATCCTTGTTGTAAGTTACAGGCTTGTGTTTAGGATTTTTTGTTTGTTTGTTTGTTTTCTAGGCTAAACACCGCTTGCTCTCAGAAATCCCACTTAGATCCAAGGGACACTATGTGACCTTGCCCCCCAGTTATTTCTGCTTGGTGAATAAAGATGCTGATAACCAACAGCTGGGCAGAAGAGACATAGATGGGGTTTAGGATTCCTGGATTTGGGGTCTGAGGAATAATACCACAAGGGGAGAAATGGTGGAGAAAGGAGAAAACTTCAGGAGCTAAGAATCTTAAAATAATGGCCATATGGGTTGGTTAATTGGAGTTATAAGCAGCCCAGAGTAAACATGACAAGTTATATAATGGGATTTGGCTGTGAAATAGACCAAATAGTGTGGAGAGTAGATATCTGCCCAATTCTTTTTCTGATTAAGGTTTATTATAAATATAAAGATTGTGTCTTTTGTCTGTAAACTAAATGGTCAAAAATAGGGTAGAAACCCCAGATTGAGATTATATATTTTCTACAACAGGCTTGTTCTTATATCAACAGACAAAACAGATTCCTCTGCGAGCAAAGGCATGGATATGACTTCTGAAAGAAAGGCAGGCAGCATGGACATTCTGCCATAGGCCATGTTACTTATAGAAAATGATTACCAATAATTCTGAACTCTCATCTGCCATCAAGGAAATGGTGGCTTTCAAAAAGTTTATTTTGCTTCCATTGTGGCTGAAAAAATAATCTACCTTTAGAAGGAAATGAGAGCACATGTGTTTTTGTTTCTTCTGAACAGACTTTCTTTTCATAAAAAAGCAGCCTTAAGTTCCCCACAGAACTGAGTGGAATATACATGTTCTCTTCTATGTCCCTTACCCTACAAGGACAGCCACCTCTCCTTCTATACACATGTTCCCTATACTAATCCGTCGGGTACACTCTGAGCCTCTGCAGACAGCTCCTTCCTTACCTGCCTAGTCTATAGGCTACTCCAGAGTTTACCTGTGGATTTCCATACCTGCGGAGGCCAGGAGAGAACATCAGATCCTCTGGGGGCAGGACTCATAGGAAGTTATGCGCCATCTGATGCACTTGCTGGGAGCTGAAATCAAACTCTCTGCCAAATCAACAAGTGAAGTGCTCTTAACCACCAAATCATCTCCCCAGATCCCTGATGGTGATATTATTATTATTATTATTATTATTATTATTATTATTATTATTATTATTATTTTATTAGATGTTAACTTTATTTATAATATCTCTTTTCCTAGGTTCCCCTCCAAATAAAAATAAAATAAAATAAAATAAACCAAAAACTAAAACAATCCCCTGTTCCCTCCCCCTCCCCCTGCTCACCATCCTACCCCCTCCTACTTACTGGCCCTGGCATTTCCCTATACTGGGGCATAGAATCTTCACAGGGCCAAGGTCCTCTTCTCCCATTGATGACCGACTTGGACATCCTCTGTTATACACGTGCTGCTGGAGTCATGAGTCCCTCCACGTGTATGCTTTGGTTGGAGTTTTAGTCCCTGGGAACTCTGAGGGTACTAGTTAGTTCATATCGTTGTTCCTCCTAAGGGGCTGCAAACTGTTCAGCTCCTTGGGTCTTTTCTCTAGCTCCTTCATTGAGGACCCTGTACTCAGTCCAATGGATGGCTGTGAGCCTCTACTTCTGTATTAGTCGGGTACTGTCAGAGCCTCTCAGGAGACAGCTATATTAGGATCCTGTCAACCAGCACTTGCTGGCATCCACAATAGTGTCTAGATTTGATGATTGAATATGGGAAGGATTCCCAGGTGGAGCAGTCTCTGAATATATCCTTCCTTTAGTCCCTGTTCCATAGTTAGTCTGTACAACTCCTTCCAGAAATCAGTTTGGCAGTTCCTCCAGAAATTGGACATAGTACTACCAAAGGACTCAGATATACCACTCCTGGGCATATACACAGAAGATGCTCCAACATGTAATAAGGACACATGCTCCACTATATTTATAGCAGTCTTATTTATAATAGCCAGAAAGTGGAAACAACCCAGATGTCCCTCAACAGAGGAATGGATATAGAAAATGTGTTACATCTACAGAATGGAGTAATACTCAGCTATTAAAAACAATGAATTTATGAAATTCTTGGGGAAATGGATGGACCTGGAGAATATCATCCTGAGTGAAGTAACCCAATCACAAAAGAACACACATGGTATGCATTCTCTGATAAGTGGATATTAGCCTAGAAGAGCAAAATACACAAAGTACAAACCACAAACCATAAGAAACTCAAGAAAAAGGAAGGCCAAAGTAGGGATACTTCGTTCCTTCTTAAAAGGGGGAACAGAATACAGAATACCCTGATGGTGATCTTAAGGTAATATGTTATGAAATGTTATGTCCCTAGGTTTGAGATCCATGTTTAGGTTATTGCTACCTTTGACTACAATGTGTATAAATTTGAAGTTTTACACCTAGCAAAAATAAAGAGTAATAAAATAGATGGGCACTACTTAGATATAAATCTGACCTGTCATATAACTAATTAGCTGCCCTGACAAATTTGCTGAAAGTAAACTTTGTCATCCCAAGGTACAGTAGTGGTAACACTAATTTGTAGTATTTGCACTGTTACTATTAAAATAATAATAATAAAAAAAATTCCTCAGCCAGTTGCTGGTAAGTACTTCATAGATGCTAAAATCTTTAATGTGCTGAGTACCATGTCAAGTTTAAGCTGTGAATAGAGATCCAAAGATAGTAGAAACATGAACTAATCAATGCACAAGGGAGTATGGGAAAACTTCAAAGTCGACGGTGCTTGGAGGGCACAGGCATCTTTCTTGAGTAAGCTGGGTTGTTCAGAAGCATCCTCTGAAGGGCAAGGCTGCTCCTGGCTGTTAACTGCACATGGTTGGGTGGTTGAGCCCAGTGCTCTTTTTTACGTTCCTAATTATCTTTAAGCCTTTCTTTCTTGGTGTGCTTCATGACATCAGGTAAGTGACATTCTCTATTCAACTGCTGTCAAATACACATACTTTCTATGTTAACGTGTATGGCCATTTAGTTCTCCTTCTTCTCTGTATGCATTCCATGGTTGTTTTTACCTACTTTTGTTTTAACTTGTAATGGCTTTGAAATCCATATTTCCGCCTCACCATGCTCCCCATCCACAGATGAATGGTTGCTCTTAGTCCTTAAAAGGCAAATCTCTATATAAATGTGTATCTCCCAATTCTACAAACTAGGGTTACTGGGACTTTGAATGTTCTACTACTCCTCTGATATGAGCAGTGGCTCATATCATTGTGGATCATATGTGTATTTAACTCTTAGTAATTGTGCCTCTAAAGGGGTAGAGCTATATTTTATTTATCAATTCTGATTAATGTCATCACTTTCTATAGTATCTATAGTATACTATATGTACTATATAGTATAGTATATAGTATTTCTATGGTATCTGCCATATTGTATGAATCATAGCAGTTGTTTGAAATATCTGCTAATATCTGCTGAAATGAATCCTTTTAAATACTTCCATCCTATGTATGGTATTTCATGGGTTTCATAGAAATAATCTCACAATACAAAGCCAAATATATTTATATCTATTGCCCTAATAGAGGAGAGAGTGCTCTTGGAGCATAGTACTGACCATATTTCTGGGTATTACCTTTAAAACACCAGAATTTTATTAAAGACATGCCAGGCTGATGCACAAATTGAAGTAGAAGCATAAAGCATGTTAAGAACAACTTCAGCAGACCTCTCTAAGAGAGTGAAGAAAACACGTTCAAATTATTTTAATTATTACTTGCTCTTAGAAGTAACCAAATACTTATATTTGACACTGAAAGAACATGTATGTCAGTTTTAGGATTTTGCAACACATATGTCTAAAGTTGCTAATTCAGATAGTCTTGTTACTTTAGTGACTTGTAAAATTCCCTGAACTTAAAATTCTAATAAACTTGTAATCATTTAATAGAGCATGCATTATCTAGTGCATTTTCATTTTCTTTGCTCAATTTATTCATTTTTTCATATAATATAATTTATAAAAGCTATTGTTGTCTGTGCAGTGATTTGGACCTAACAATTAGTGAGATAATTGCAACACTAGAAATCTTTAGGTAAATCTAATAACATTAAGTGGGCTTGATGAATTTCATTTCTCATTTTTCCCTCTCTTACTCTGTCTCTGTCACATACAATAAAATACAATAATCATTAAATATCTTATTCAATCTCTAAAACAAGGATGAAGGAAGAGAAATATACTATACTAGCACAGACACATACATGTACTTACACACACTCACATCTATACACAATAAGAAACAATGGTATAGTTCACATGAATTAGAAACTATGACTACCCAATACCCTTGAACACTTCGTATCACAAACCAGCAGGGAGAGGATGCCATAATTCTACTATCTTGGAAGCTGTATTCCCATTATCAGAGAGAAATGGAATTAGTCCTCTATGTTTAGGGCAAGGAAGACTCTATCTGAGATTCCTTTCCCAAAAGGTCTGATCATGGCAAACTGAGAAGACCACCACCACTTACCTCTATGGGGCTGAAGTTTGTTGAGTAAAAGAAATGGTAATTAGAAACTTATCTTAAGAAACTGAGACAGAAAAACCAACTGAAGTTGCTATGATTCTTGTAACTCAATTATATTTAAAATATGTTCTTATTGTTATGCTAAGAACTCCAGTATTGGATAGTGTATATGGTTTGAGATGGGAGCATTTCTAAGTGGCTATTACCCTGTGATTCCTTCTAGTTGTGTACTATTTCCTGGGCTGAATCAGGGTTCTCTTTTCTTGTACAAAGGGAAAGAACTCCAGGGTAGTTCACCAAAACTCCATGTTTTTCCCAACCAATGCAGACATATTAGTAAGGTTCTCCCCAATTATCCTCACTGTGTCTTCTTGGCTTCATGTGGGGCACTTCAGTGTCAAAATATCTTCTGCTGTTACTAGTTGAAAAAAATGTATGTAAATATCATGGAAGCTTTTACTATAGTTTAAAGCTTAGGGCCTTTGTTTGGGCAGTCTACCTGAGTTGCCCAGGTGGCTAGCTGTAGATCTTTTTCTTCTCAGCTCCAGTCCCTCTGTTCCTTGTGTCTACAGCCTGAGTCTGCAGCAACCGTTTCCTTTCCCTGAATCTTTCTCTGTGCCCAGAAGTTCCTCCCTCCATTTCTTGCTCAAGTTCTTGGATATCAGTCTTTCTTTTTTTAAAAAAACATCTTTTTTATCTCTTTTTTTATTAGATGTTTTATTTATTTAAAATGTGTAGACCAGGCTGGCCTCGAACTCGTGATCCTCCTGCCTCTGCCTCCTTCAGCAAATTCTACCGGCATGTGCCACCACAACCAGCCAGTTCTTTCTTACAGTCAATCAATATAATTCTGGATTACCTTTAGGCAGATGAAGAAAGACAAATGTTTACAAAAAAACAAAAACAAACAAACAAAAAAAACCAAAAACCAAAAAACAAAAACCCTGGTTCTGGGCCAAGAAATGACAATACCAAAATCCTGGTAACATTTAGCTCTCTGCTTGTACAGAATTAAAAACTAAAAATACAGAGACACACCTTCATACAAATGAAAAAAAAAGATTAACCCAACAAGAACCTAAGCTATAAATAATAAAAGGCTGAGGTAGAGAAGAGGCTATGAATTAGATTGAGGTTTACTGAGGGGATTGTGTTTGAAATCTAGGGGAGGGCATCATTGTGAAGCCTGCTACTGAACAGGCATATTCTGACTCTTTTGTCATACAAACAATGGAGCCCACTTTTCTTCCTGTCTTCTTAATCCATGACATATACTGGAGTGAAAGCTATTAGATCCTTTGTGAAACTTAGGACAAAATGAAAATACAAGACTGCTTGTATAACTTAAAAGAACAATGACAGTAGTGTAAAGCATGTTCAGGGTTTTTTGAACATGCTTGCAAAGGAAGTCCTTCACAAAATCCACGCTTTAAGGGAGGAAGGGATGCTGGGCTTCTATGAAGCATGCAAGTCTTGACAAATGTCATTTTGTGCTATAATGCCCCCCAAAAATGTTCTTGGCCAACCTTTCCCTTTCTTCCTGGGAACCTTCAAAGTTGGAGGAAGAATCGATACAATTTAGGAATTTGGGGTGTCTCAATGACTGTTTTTCATGTTAGGATGCTAATTTAAACATCATGGAAGCTTTTCAAAATACCTCCCTGTTTGGTGTACTTTACTGCCTGTCACTTAGCTGGTTTGCTTCAAGACCCTTAGTTGCCCCAACAGCACAAATGAGACTTATTTATGATCAGCTTTGAGCATCACTGTCAAGTGATTCAAAGTGAATCAAGTTTTTTCTTCATTTGCAAATATGACCTACTTAGCCACTTCTAAAAGGAAATAATCACATAATTGCATGATTTTTTCTTTTGTCTGAGGAAATAGTTAAGGAAACATTGTATGGTGAATTTGACTTCAGTTGTGACTTCAATGCAAAATAACTGTGTGGGTGGAGGTAAGTGTCCAAACAACAGAAACTAAAGGACTTTGCGTAAACTTAAAGTTTTAAGTCTTCTCACTATTTTTATATTAAAATGTCAACTATATACCACATGTAATTTTTTGCTTTTGTTTTAGAATAAATTATTACCTAGCAAAATGAGCAGTTTTAATTTCTAATTAACATAAGAACTCATTGAAGTCTGGTGATTTTTTTAAATACTTCCTGTCCTCAGACCAAACAGTTACATAACCCCTCATATACCCTGCTATGTAGTGAGATTAAGAATCTATATTTTATTTAAAAAGAATATTTTATTTAACTTTGTTTTGTCTTCATGTATGAAATATTCATGATTTTATTGAGACTATCTTAACAATCCATATAAAACAGATTAATGCATGATCCCTGGGTGACTTATTAGAGGCAGTGGAGGCAGAGGAGTGGGCTGGAGAAATGTGTTTGCAGAGCATGTGTACAACAGGCCTTGGGATTCTCTCTACACCCTGTCTTACAGCAGAAGTGGGTGCCATCACTTTGAACTCCTGCATGCAGTATCATCTTCCAGAGATGCAGGAACCTTGGCAGGAGCATCAGAGACCATGAACTAAATAATCTCTTTTAAAGTTAACCGCTTCATTTATTTCATCATCTGAACTCTTGAAGAACATGGGTTTGTTTTGCGTTACCTCTCCAGAGGGGAAACATTCCATCCTGGCGTATATGTGTGTCAGGGTGGGGAATAAGTCATGGTTTCAGCAGCAGGAAGCCTGTCCATCATATTTCATTGGGAGGAGAGAGAGAGAGAGAAAGAGAGAGAAAGAAAGAGAGAGAGAGAGAGAGAGAGAGAGAGAGAGGTGTAGCCAAGGCAATAGATCCCAAAAGTTTGTTGCCAACGATGTACTTCCTCTAGCAAGTCTCCACCTAAAGTTTCCACAACCTCCTAAACATATGGGTCTATGGGAGCCATTCCATATTCAGATCACAACCCGTTTGTCTTTAATGAACCACATAGACCAGCTCCTTCACAATAGTAAATATTGAGCAAATCATTTATTTGTTAATTCATTTAGCAGAGTTTTGAATGACTGTTATGAATGATTTGTAATAATTCTCACGAATAAGATAAGAAGTAAAATAGATGTAGTTTCCACAGCTAAAAGTATTGCTTTGAAAGATTAAAAACTATCCAACAGGCAATCACAAAAATAGTAATTACTTATGTGGTAAGCACCTGAAAAACTGCATGGGATGCCCCAAGGAAGTGACACTTCATGGTTGCAGCAGGAAGAAAGTCAGAGGAAAAACAGATGCTTATTGGGCAAAGAAAGAATGGCAAGGATGAGGCTGAGAAGATGGACTAGATGTGTTAAACCACTCACTCACATAGGCATGAGTGCATACATGTGCACAATCATAAGCACTTTACATGTCATGAACAAGTCAGAAATAGTCTAACAGTATTTTAATATTTAATGTCAAGCCATTGGAGACATGCTAAATTGTGATACATTATTGTAGTGTTTATAAATTTTGGTAGTACAGTGAAGAACTCTATATAAATTGTGATTTTTTTTTTGAGATTGGCAGGTACTTGAGGATAGTATTTTAACTTGTTTTGGCCTCTCTTTCTGTGCACATATATGTTGTACAGATATATGATTTTACTAGGTGTTTCATCAGAGATGTTTATTCACAATGTTAATCTTATTTCATTACATATTTTCATGTTTGCACTTACCACTGTAGAATGCTGTGAGTTTTGACAAATATGAACATAGAACCCATCTGTCATCTCAAACATTTCTTTCATAACATATTCAACCCACTCTTCTTTCAAATCTCAGCAACAACTAATTTGTTCTCTGTCCCTACAGTTTTGCTTTTTCAGAATGTCATATAAGTGTAGTCATCTAGCATGACGCCTTAGAATGTGACTGTTTTGTTAGGCACAATGTATCTGAGATTCAGCCATGCTGTTGTAATGCAATAGATTTTTCTTTTGATTGATGACTTGAATCCTCATGAATTGATGCATAGTGATGTGTTTACCTCTTTTTATATTGAAAAGAATTTGTGTATTTTATAATTTTTGGTGATTATGTAAAATACATACACAAAAAATTGGGTTTTGTGCAAATTTAACCTTCATTTCTCTAAAGCAAAACTTAAGACTGGGTTTGTTGAGCCATAAAGTAATTGTACATTGATAAGAAACTGTCCAACCATATTCCAAAGTTGATGTAAAATCATATATTCTAGGGTTTGGGGATGTGGCTTAACTAGTAATCTCCTTGTCACACAAGCATGAGGATATGAATTCCATTTCCAGCACCCACATAAAGGTACTGGGCACAGCAGTGTGTACCCTGGGAATGTCCAGGCTGCATGTGCACCCTGGGTGCCTGCTGACTTGCCAGTCTAGCCAAATTAATAACTTCCAGCCTCAGTAAGAGAATTTATCTTAAAGCCCAAGGCATATAACAACTGATAATAATACCTGACATTGACCCCTGGACTCCACATATATGTCCACCACATATACACAAAAAGAAAAAAATATGTATTCCCACAGAAGCATATGAAAATTCGTGAGGCTTTGTGTCATTTTCAAAACTGTTGTTAGTTTTTCATTTTTTTTTTTTGAAGAAAAGTACATAGTGGTTTCTTATGGATTACATTCATGTTCCCCTAGTGAATAAAAATATTTACTATCACTTTACATCACATATGCTACATATATGTCTTTAATGAAATATCTGCTGACTATGTTTTCCCCATTTTATTGAGGCTATACTTTATATGTACTCACATATTCATTTAGGTAAATATGACTCACACATATATACTTGTGAGTGTGTGTTTATCTGATCATGTTCAAATAAAGACTGAGAAATATGTTTAGCTTCTCAGATAAATTCAGACTTAATATAAATACATTCATATTTATAGAACTTAGGACTGAATAGGAGGGAATAAGTGAGAAGGGATAGGGAAGAATGGAGAAGGCTGCTATGTTAAAAGAAATAGGACTTCCTTAGGGTTAATTTCATATCTGACTTCTACATTTTCTTCAAACTCTTTAGAATCTTCTAATTTCTAAAGCTCTCTAAATCATGATTCCTGTGATTTAATGGTATTGTTTCAAAAGCAATATGAAACAGAAGAGAAATCAATTGTAGGAAAATTTGCAAATATTTTACTGAAAACACAGAGATTTGACAAATGTATAAAAAATGAGAGTTATAACAAATGGAAACTGACATCTTTGTTTCTTTGTTATATGTTTCCAGAACAAGTTTTTCTCTCTCTTTCTCTCTCTCTCTTTTTCTGCATGACTGGTATGCATTCATTGCTATGACTATTCTCATCTCATAGAAGAGCTGGCAGTAAGAGAGGAAAGGGGAATTTGTTTAAAGACACTGTATATAAGCCCAGGTCACTACAGATGTATTAGGAGTATTGTAAGGATGTTTTAGAATGGACACATAAGCCTTCAAATTAACCCTATACATCACATAAACAATGAGAATTTCTTATTATCTGAGCATGACTGAGACAGAATGTCTGACAGAAACAAAGAGAGGAAGAGTTTTGTTTTGGCTCACCGTTTTAGAGAGAGATATTCTTGTGTGGCAAGGGAATCATGCAGAGTTCAAAGTCTTAAGAACATGTAGATCAGTCTCAAGTCACAAGAGACAGGGAAGCAGAATTCAGGACCAAAGGTTAGTGTCACCTTCCAAGTCCAGCCCTGCTGAACTACTTCTGCCTGCTAGATTGCAACTAGGAGGTTTCCTAGTGTAGTCTCCAAAACAGTGTCCCCAACTGGGAAGCAAGCATTTAAAACCCAAGTCTGTGGAGGACACTTTATAGTCAACCTAAAGCAAAGAAAAGGTTGAAAGCAAAGGAATATATTTTTTCAACTTTTTAATTTATTCTTCTCTTATATATTCCATCCTGACTAAAGTTTTCCCTTCCTCTTCTCCTCCCAGACTCTCCCCTTCTCCATCCACTCCTCCTCTGTTTATCTTCAGAAAAGAGCAGGTGTCCCATGGATATTAAAAAAAAAAATGGCATAATCAAGTTTCAATAAGGGTAAGCAACTCCCTTTGTATCAAGTCTCAGGGAGACATCCCAGAAGAAGGAAAAGGGTCCCCAAAGCAGGTAAAAGAATATATTAGTGGAAAATACTGTTCATAAACAAGAGAGACTAGTATTCTCTGTTCAAGGATAATTTTTATTGACGATAACCAATAAATTAAGTCAACATGCTTCATAACAGCTATTCTCCAGTGCATTTTAACCTGCTGATGGGATATTTTGCCCTTACTTGCTCTGGGAAGACAAACTTCAAACCATCATCATCTTAACTGTATCTAAAAGACTAAGCATAGAGCTTAGCCTTGACTCACAATTGTTTAATTGTCTCCATCCTAAGTTCTAGCTAGAAGCAGACTTCAGCTAGCTCCCCATTGTTATATTAGGAAACACCATGGTCAAAGTCAACAGATAAGAATGAAGAAACAAAAAAGACCTCCCAGACTGGTTATGTTAAGGCTCCATAAGCCCTGAACTGGCACTCTATTCAGTTTGATATTTTCACTCTTACATGTTTTTCTGTCTTTCTTGTAGATTTCATAACTCACACATTTAGTGAACGTCTACCTTCTACTGCTCTCAAGGAGCTCTTTAGACTCAGCCATATGCTAGAGTTTCTCTCATGAGAGAAAGAATGGAACATCTAAAGAAAATTTTGGATGGATTCCAAACGGCTCTTAGACGTGTTCTTTTCTGGCCTGCAGATGAAACCCACCCACCCTTGCTCCAGAAGAACTTTATGAGACCTGAGCAAGCCAAACCAACCAGCAGCTACTCTGCTGGCAAAGCAGTTAATAGCAGAGATAGCATTCCGGAGGACTATGTGAGGATAGCAGTCTAGAGGACTTTGGCTGATGGAATCCTTTCTCAAAATGCCCATGATGGTTGCAGGCTATAGCAACACTCATAACCTTTGCCCTTCCACCCTCTGGTGAACAGTGTTAATCAGAGTATAGCTCACACCAAAAAAAAAATTCTTCTGTCTTTCTTGTGTTGGGGATTAAAACTGAGACCTTGCCTAAGTACTCTTAGAGGATCCAACCATTTCCCTCACCCTCCAGTCACCTAACTTGTAGTACCTGTTTTGAATTAAGGAAGCCCTGGAGCTATAAAACTTCCTCTCATTGCTTTGCTTTGAACACATATCTTAATTTTAAAATTATCACCACAAATTCTTGTCTGAAATAAGCAGTCCTATCTTAGAGACAGAATGATTACAGCACAAGCACGAGGACTCTGGTTTGATTATCAGAGCCATGTGAAAATACCTGTCTGTTTTACCTGGAATCCTCAATTGAAGTGTGCAGTTGCAGAAGGATAAACATCATCAATAACGATTTAATTTGGACAGTTTTGATGTTTTATACCCTTGAGCAACATATATATATATATATATATATATATATATATATATATATAACCTGAAAGTTGACACAAGGATTCTTCTTTACTCATTTTATGATGATGGATTTTCCACCAATGCTTCTGTTTTTGAAAAAGAATATGAGGGTGCACAGGAGCCTTATTGCCTCCTATTATTCATAGTGCAGTTTGAACTATTGCTGAATGACTATATGTGCTGTGTGCTGCACAAGATGCTGCCTGAAGATATAAAACATTTTATATGCATTATAGAGATTTAGAAATTCACTTTGGGACCCTATAGTTGTTCCAGGCTCTTCAGATGGACATGATAACCTTCCTATTGTCCTAGGATTTTTTGACTGAGTCATTCTTACTACATTTGTCACTTATACAACATTTCGTGAACTTGGACTGGTCTGGGACAGCTTATATAAACCAGTTTACACTTCTGCAAAGCAAAGTGTGACTGTTTGAATGAGAAATACCCCATACAGGCAGAAATGATGCACACAGTCTTGTCTATTTTAATGCCTTCATTTGGTAGTAATGTTTGGAAAGGTTACGGAAGCTTCACGAAATGCAGCCTTGTTGAGGAGGTATGTTATTGGGGGTGAACTTTGAAGGTTTATAGCCTTACCCCATTCCTGTTCCTTCTCTACTTCCTTGTGCAATCTAAATGAGATCAGCCAGGGTCCAACTCCTGCTTGCATTTTCCACCATTATGAACCCTATACGTCTTACCTTTCTATTACTGTGATAAAACACCACACCCAAACTAACTCAGGGAGAAAGTATTTTCTACACTTGTAGAACTCAAAGCAGGAACTGAGGTCCTGGAGGAGTTCTGCTTATTGGCTTATTTCTGTTGGCTTCCTTCTAACATTCAAGACCCAGGGTTGGCCCACTCAATCAATCAAGAATCAAGAAAATTCCCTACAGCTAAATTCAGAGGGTGTATTTTATAATGATGTTCTGTCTTTCAAAATTACTCTATCCTGTATCAAATTGTTATAAAAACCAACCAGCACACCAGCCCCCTGGAAAGGTAAGCCAAAATAATTTAAGTTGCTTATTGATCATATTTTATCACACAACAGAAAAGTTACTAAAATTCAAAATATGTTCAAAATGTTAGGGTACATAAACTACTCCTAGTTTACTTGATTTTTATTAGCAAAGAATAACAAAACATAAAGTCTGTTCTTTTCAGCTGGGTGGTGGTGCCACACGCCTTTAATCCCAGCACTTGCGAGGCAGAAGTAGACAGATTTCTGAGTTCGAGGCCAGCCTGGTCTACAGAGTGAGTTCCAGGAGAGCCAGGGATACACAGAGATACCTTGTCTCAAACAAACAAAAAAACATACAAAAACAAAAAAAAAATCTGTCCTTTTCAAAGAGTCACAATCATGTTCTGAAAAGAAAAGAAAACACTCAGAGAGGATGGAAACTCAGAAGCTGTGCATTCTGAGCAGCAGCTCTGTGTTCTGTCAGGTCAGTCTATTTCTTGGAATGTTTTAGTGCTCATATTGATGCCAGGAAATCAGGAAGTCACTGAGACAATCCACCACACTCTGTTTTCTGGAAATTAGATGACTCAATATTTAAGAGTATTCCTGTATTGGAAATGTGAGTGGAGTGCATGGTGACCCTGGAAGAGAGTTGAGGTAAAGATTTGACAACTGGAAGTGTATATCATTTCCAAGCTGACCTGACTGGCCTCCCTTCTGCAATGCATTAAAGATACTTTCTGTCTTTCAACTTCTGAAGATCAACCAGAACATATGTACAATTGAAACCATCCAATAGAAAAGAAGTTGACATAGAAAGATGCCTAAAAGTGCTTTTTGTTGGAAAAATAACATGTTAGGGCTTGGTAAGCTAGCAGCTTAACATTTAAAGCTAAAATATAGAAATAAATCAAGAAGCCTGTTAAAATAGATCATTGTGGCAGCTGCTTCCAGTGATTGTCATTTACAGGCAGCTTCTCAGAAGCAATATGAATTTTCCTTCCAGAATGCTTCAGGTATAACCAGATGAGTGTAAAGTGACAGTCATTCATAAACCCATGGGTGGTAAAGAATTCTTTAACGCTCATTTCTCTGCTCTCAGTCTAGCCTGCTAGCCTCTCATAGCCCACTTCATCTTAATAGACAACATCTGGACTGGAGACAGGTGGCACTGATAGCAAGCACTGGCTGCTTCCAGGCAGCATGACTGGTTACAAAAGCTTCCCCTCTGTGGCTGCTGCTTCAGCTGCTTTCAGGACACTAGTACAAAACTAAAGAATTACAGTGAAAGTGGATTTAGTCCTGAAAAGTCAGATTACAGGCCATAGATCCTGTACCCACTGCACCACTGTTTAAAATGAACTCATGGCCAGCATCTTAAAGTTGAATGGTCACACAGGGAAAACAATCCCAGACTCACTTCCTCAGAGGAATATGAAAATTATAATACTGGAGTTGCTGACAAGCCCACAGCCGAGAATTGGTGAGCTGCCTTTCAAAAGGCTGAAGTCCTCCACCCCATCCTCAGGTTCTTTCCCCTTTATCTTTGCAGCACTGTAGATGTTCTTTTCTTTTTCTTTCCTTTTCTCTCTTTCTTTCACTTTTTTTAGAAAATAAAAGAGAATAAGAATTTTATTTTTGTTTTCTTTTTTAAAATTATTTTATTTATTTTCATTGCAATTGTTGGCCCCTCCGTCCTCATCCCATAGTTTCTCATCCCATTCCTCCTACCCCTTGCCTTCAAGGGAGAGCTACTCCATAGGAGATCAATAGATCTTTCTATTTTTGTAACCTATAACTATAGTTTATTAACTTTTAGAAAATTTCATGATGGGGTCCACAGTGGTTATACCAGTTTACATTTCAAACAACAGTGAATTCATTTTCTTCTTTCTCTACACACTCTTTGTTTTCCTGACTGAGATGGAATCCCAAACTTGTTTAGATTTCTATTTCCCTGGAGGCTAAGGATGTTGAACACTTTAAAGAATATTTCTTAGACATTTGTATTTCTTCTTTTGAAGACTCTATTTACTTCCACAATCCAACGATGGGCCAAACTTTCATTTGTTGTAAAAAAGATTTTTAACTTTACACTCTCCAACTGTTTAATTGTTAGCATCCTTTTTAAGCTACTGAGATTAAAATCAATCTTGCAGTGCCTATATCTTGAAGTACACTCCTTCCTCTTTCTCTTATAGTTTCACAATATCTGGTCTTAAGTTGAGATCATTGATTTGTCTTTTAGAGTTTATTTTTGTTCAGGGTAAGAGATAACTAACTACTTTCATCTTTCTTTCTTGGATATTTTCTTTATTTACATTTCAAATGTTATTCCCTTTTCTGGTACTCCCCACCTTGGAACCCCCCCCCCTATTTCCCCCTGTTTCTACATGTAGCAGACAATGGCCTTGTCAGGCATCAATGAAAGGAGGGGCCCTTGGTCCTGTGAAGGTTCCATGGATGCCCCAGTGTAGGGGAATTCAAGGGCAGAGAGGTGGAAGTGGGTGGGTGGGTAGGGGAACACCTTCATAGATCTTTTCTTAGTTGGTACAGACGTCTGAACTGTGAAACTCAAATTAATAAACATTGTTTGCTTTGGAATGGGAAATGGCTAATTTGTATTCAGATGTTGCCGAAGCAAACCCCTATGATGTCATCCTTCCTACTCTCGGCCCTGTGTCTTCGGTTTCATATCACATAACAGTGTTTGACTGGATTCCCTCAGAGAGATGTGCAGAGAGAAACTTCACTCATGTGCTGCCCCCTGTGAGTATCTGTCTCAGTGTGTTGTTTATACAAGATCATCTAAAAAAGCCTGAAACAAAAAAGTTAACCCTGTCTTTGGAATTGCTACAGCCTTTTCCAGGGGCATTCTCTGGAGTCTATAATAACCTTTACAAGCTTAATGTCCTTTGACTTAGTAATTTCATTCCAGGAGACATATGCTAAAGAAATAAGCACATATGAGAACAACATATTTTTGTAATGCTTTAATAATTGTGAAAGATAAAGACAGAAATGATCTAGATACAAAAGAATGACTTACATTTTACCTCGCAGTGGTGGTGCATGCCTTTAATCCCAGCACTTAGGAGGCAGAGGCAGGCAGATTTCTGAGTTCAACTACAACCTGGTCTACAGAGTGAGTTCTAGGACAGCCAGGGCTACACAGAGAAACCCTGTCTTGAAAAAACAAAAACAAAACAAAACAAAACAACAAAAAAAGAATGACTTACATTATGGTGCACTAACATGAGTTTAAACTGTGGTCTCATTTATCCTCACAGCAAGAATATTCAAAGATAATATTAATACCTATAATATCATAAAACGGGCAAAAGTAGGGTATGCTGATCCTCTGAAACCCACATTGTTTGCTGAAATACAGAAAACACCCAAATCTTTTTACAACAAAATATCTGTGGTAGTTATTTATAACAATGATTTTATTGTATATTCTTTTCTATTTGTTGAAATTTCTGACACAAATAATATAGCTTGCTTTTCTGTTGCTCTGAGAAAAAGGAACTTGGTAAGGAAAAGGTTTATTTCATTTTACACTTCCAGGTCATAGTCCATCCCTAAGGGAAGTCAAGTCAGGAATATAGGGTAAGAGCCTGAAGACAGAAACATGAAGCAGAGGCCATGGAGTAATGCTGCTTATTGGCTTGCTCACAGTTTCATAGTCATTTAGTTTTCCTGTATAGACCATGCTCCACCTGCTTAATGATGGACTGGATCTTCCCACAGACATGCCACAAACTAATTTAACCTGGACAATTCCTTAATAGAGGTGTAGTCTTTTAAGTGACCCTAGGTTGTATCAAGATGCAAATAAAAATTGACCAACACAAATAAGAATGAATTTTATAATCAGGAAAAA
Source organism: Mastomys coucha (assembly GCF_008632895.1). Taxonomy (NCBI): domain Eukaryota; kingdom Metazoa; phylum Chordata; class Mammalia; order Rodentia; family Muridae; genus Mastomys; species Mastomys coucha. Next base: position 5,247,032 of record NW_022196915.1, on the reverse strand, counting down.
ATAGCATACTCTAAAATCCCTTTCTTACATTCACACTAATTTTTCTGGCAGATACTTGTTCAATAACTTATTGGACAAATAAGACTGAAATAACCATTAACTGACTAGAGACTCTGTCCAGGGCTGGGCTGTCAGAGTTCTAATTGCAGTTCAGACACTAACCATTAGTAGGGTTGGCAAGTTCTCCTATGTGTCTGTCTCCTCAGCTGAAAAACTGCAAGCATATGTATGTCATCTGGCTATTTCAGATTAAATATATTGCTATGCTAGGGTACTCTCAATAGTGACTTGTATGTTTTAAGACTCCTTGAAATGTTCACTGAATAGATAAAGTTAATAATACAGAATGTTGGGAAACCCTGCTACCTAAGGTTGAAGACTACCATGTTCGAATAGCTCCACCGAGCTTAGTGCAAAATGGAGAACTCACTTTCCCAGCAAGGCTTCCTTTTCACGACCTTCTACTTCCTGGAATGCCTCTCCATGCAAATAAGGTGTCCTCAGAACCTTAAACCCCAGCCAAGGAAACTTCTCACTCCAAGGTTTCTATAGTCCTTGTTCCTCCCAAATAAAGCTAATAGCTCTTTTATTGACCACTGTCTGAAAGAGCTGTTTTCTAAAAGAGATGTAACACTGAAACTTTCTGAGGAGACCTCCTCCTCCTGGCATTCCCTGCAGGACCTGGCATCCACCTGCTGCCTCACTCATTTGCTTCAGACTTTTCCATTCAGTGTCCAGTGTGCATCATGGTGCAGACACCCCAAGGGAAGATTCAGACTGAGGAACTTGGTTCTGCTCAATCCTTTCCTTCCTGTGTGGTATGGAGCAGTGCTTGGACATCCCAAGGAAAGAAGCCAAAAAAAAAAAAAAAATGGAATCACAGAGGAGTTATGGCAATGACGTTTTACATTTTAGGTTATAAAGCTTTGAAGTCTATTAATTTGTTTCCTTTCAAGTTTGAAGTAGTTTGTTGATTACTATGCTTCCTGGATAGGTGAGAATACTGGTAAAAACATAATGGGACATTACTCTGGAGCTTTCCAGACCCACACCAGGGATGATGGCTCAGGTTTTGCCAGAAATCCCCAGCTGTGAGTGACACAGTTCAAGAGACACACTAAAGCTAGGGGTGATTGTAATATGAAGATTGCCATCAACTCAGATCAAACTGGAAGCATTCTTACCATCTCAAATGGTTCTCAAAACATAGGAGTTTATAATTCCAAATTAATGATTACCATAACCACATAATCTGCACATATAAAGTTAACACACATGTCCTTTTCTATGGAAAATAGATTCTTTTATTATAATGAAAATGTGTATTTCTTAGCCCCGAAATGGATCTGAGTCATTCCAGCCTGAAGGATGTTAGATAAGCTATCCCTAGCTCAGTTTATAAGTTATTAACATATACTAATTGCTCTAAAATAGGAGAGAGGTATCTATAGTAGACCTAATAACTTAAATAAATAAGAAATTTATGTTTTAAAACACCAAGGCATAAAAATTCTAGTTTTAATATTTGGAATGTTGGTCATTGCCAAGTTTGTAGCAGTTTGGCTCATATCCCCTCAACCCTCTCACAGATCCTGACACAATTTTAACTGTGGGAGACCGCAATAGGTATGTCTACCCAAGTGCTGGGGCTACTTCCAACATATTTTTAAATGTCTTTTGCTGCTGCTGCTGCTGCTGTTGCTGTTGTTGTTTTAGCTTTCTGTAACGAACAGTGTGTTTGTAAATTGTCATGTCCTATTTAGGCTTGATAAAAAACTGACTCAGAACAAGAAGACTGCCTCTAAAACTGTCTGGGCAGTGTGACCTCCTCAGTCTGTAACAAGGAGAAAGGAAAGCAGCAAGCACCCAAAGATATTAAACATGTCTCCTTGAGGATAGCTAGAAGATAAACAATTTCACAAGGTTACCATTGTTTATCCCATAATAAAGTGACTATAGTGGGAACGGGAGACTGGAGCACACCATCTGCCCAGCACTCTCTCGGGTGGAAACGCAGGCTGAGTGTCGCAGCTTCGCAAGTTTCTTCTGGATGATTGCAAGCTCCGAATTTGATGGTGCTATCTCTCTGCTGGTGTTTCTCTTCCACTTGGAAGCCTCTCCTAGGGGCACATTCTGTTCTGCCCAGGATTCTCCATTGTGAACTCCAACAGATAGTTTAATTAGGGCTTCAGCAGTAAAATTTCTACTGGAAAGGTGTAAGCCCCCAATCTAATGATGGTACCGTATCTGTGATTACTATTTCTGTGTGGCGACTCTGGTGGTCTCTGATGGATATCTTGAGCACATGGTTTGTTATCTATCTGATGCTCCCCTTTATGACTTTCTATTTAGTCTTCTATTTTTGCTTGGTATATCCTAACTAAACTCACACATTCAATCAAAAAGCATAGTTCAAACTTATTCTGTTGATTAAAACTTTTTCATGTGTAGCCCGCGCAGTCGTCTCGCCGGGAAGAAGACACGCGGACACTAGGTTCCTTCTGCAGCAACGTTTTATTGTCTCCATCCATAGGGAAAAAAAGGGGTCGAGCCCAAAAATCCGCACTGCTTATATACACCACAGTGCAGCGTATCTGCCCACAGCGTGGCGTGTCTGCTCATGATTGGCTGTTCGCTCATTACCCTACATAACGCCCCGGGATGGGCCGTGACATGGTGTCCTTTTCACTCCACGCACATGCGCAAACAGTTCTCTACGCACATGTGCAAACAGTTGTTTACTCGACAGCGGAAGTAGGCGCCATCTTGCCATGGCAAATGCCTGTCCAGCTTCACGGCTCCCCACATTCATGCAACTCAAAATAAACTAAATCTTTTTCAAATATTTATATATGACATATCATTTTATTTTATTCATATGGAAATTCTGCCTGCATGTATGGCTGTGTACTACTTATGTGTCTAGTGTCTGAAGAAAGTAGAAGAGAATGTCAGATTGTCTGACACTGGAGTTACATATTCTTATGAGCTGCAGTGTGGGTGCTAGACCAGGAAACTGAGTACTCTGAAGAGCAACAAGTACCCTTATCCATTGATCCATTTCTCTAGCTCCTTCATATATTTTAAACCTGGCTTCTCTTGTGTCTATGACATTTATTTATTTTTTATTAGATATTTTCTTTATTTACATGTAAATTTCTCCTTTCCTAATTTCCCCTCCAAAAAACAAACAAACAAACAAACAAAAACAACAAGAACAAACCCCTGTTGCCTACCCCCTCCTCATGCCTGCCACCCCACCCTCTCCCACTTCTTGGCCCTAGCATTCCCCTACACTGGGACACAGAACCTTCACAGGGCCAAAGTCTTCTCCTCCAAATAACCACAGAAGGAGTTGCAGAGACTAACTATGGAGCAGAGACTGAAGGAAGGACAAGTCAGCCTAAATATAGCTATCTCCTGAGAGGCTCTGAGAGTCTATGACATCTATAATCAGCTTTATGAAATACTGAATGTTTACTTGTTTACTTATTGGTGAGTTTTCTATGGAAGAATGGATGGTTTCTGAACACAAATACTCCTTACTGTCTGTATGTCTGTCACTCCATAAAGGTCTTGTGAAGAGTGGATGATCATTTAATATTTGAAGGGAAAAAAATCAGAGAGTCATTTGTTGCAATCTTATTATATTCTGATTTATTCTAATACATAGGAGTTATTAACTCAAATTATCCTCAAAATATCCATAATAAGTAAAATGTATTTTAGATTTTAGACACGATAGGATCAGAGAGGAGAGACAGTTACCAAAATCTATACAACCAATAAGCAATAAGCTGTGGCTCCAGAGCTAAGTCTACAAAACAGAAGAGGTTACTACCAGTTGCTGGAGAGAAATTAACCTGACTCAGGCCTGTTTGTTTATTTACAAGGTTAGCCATCATCTTTACTAGAGATATATCTCTGTAGTTACATGTAGCTGCAAAGCATTTTTCATGGCTGCCAGTTGGTCCTTCCTGTCTCTCACGAACAGTTTCACCCATACGATTAACTGCCCAGCATTTAAAAATCTGTCCTTAGTAGGAATCCAATTCAGATTAGGTAACAGTTACTTTTCTCATTATTATGACAAAAATTTCTGACTAGAAAAACTAAGAATTGGAAAGATTTCTGATTTTTTAATGTGTTGCTATAATAAAGTACCCTAATAAAAGTAATCAAGGAAGAAAGGCTTAATTTAGCTCACAATTCCATGGAGTCCGTCTCGGTGAGGAGGGCATGCAGTGGGTGTGTGAAGCTGTCTTAGCAGGCAAGAAACAGAGAGATGACATCTCATTTCCATAGAAAACCGAAAGAGAGTACAGAAAATAGTCCCTCACAGCACATGCCTAATGATGTACTTCTCCAGGAGCAAACCTCTATATCCTAAGGCCTTCATCATTTTTTCAATCATTGCTACTAATGAGGGACAGAGTGATCAGCTACATGAGCCTATGGGGGACATTTGTCATCCAAACCATCATACTTTGCATTCTAGTACAGATGATGGCTAACCTTGTCAATAAATAAACATGCCTGTGTCAGGTTAATTTCTCTCTCCAGCAACTGATAGTAATCTAGATTTGACATAGAGGTTACACTTCTTTCATTTTGTAGACTTAGCTTTATGAGCGAGTAACTACATTTCCTAAAATCCTTCCAAGGAGAATTTGGGCTGAAAATTGCATATGATTTTGAAAAACAAAATTGTAGCAACATCATAAAGGACTGGAGTGCCCTAGTGCTGGGAGACGCCAAGAAGTGAACAAAGTTTTGTTCCATTCTGCTAGATGCCTAGCTCTGCTCTCTCATGGCTACCTCCTTGATCAGGGAGATTCCAGACAACAGTGAGACAATACTATGAATTTTCAGGAATGGCAGACTTAACACAAAGCCATTATTGGGTCTTATCTTTCTATACAGCACTTGGATGCTAGGCTTCTAGATATGTGAGAGTTGAAACATTCCATGTTGTTTTGTGGCATTTCTTTCCCTGGCTTTTGAATTTTCCCCAGAGCCTCTGAGCTCTGGTTAAGATCTGGATCCTATAATAAGTTCCTGTGGTTTCCTCATGGATCCTGGCTGTTTCTAAGTGAGAGCCTAGAATAATGCAAAGCATTCAAAGGCTGACTACCAACATTTGTTCCTTTTGTGGGATTTGTCCATAGTATCAGTTTCTCTTTATCAAATCTAGCCCTTAACTCCCTGACTATGTTTTAGAATGACCTTTATTTTTATTAGTATTATTATTCCATAATTGATACTAAACTGGACACTGCTATTTGCTTTCCACTTGTGTGTGACTGTGTAAGTATGTGTGTGTGTGTGTGTGTGTGTGTGTGTGAAGATGCCCATGTGTATGTACATATGAACGTGTGCATGCATGCATGTGGAGGCCCAAGGCTGATGTTTAGAATAAACCTTGGTATTTTTCCATCTTATTCATTAAGGCATAGCCTATTGATCAAATGTATAGCTTCCTATAAACCTCAGATGTCAGCTTGCTCTGGAGTTTTCCCATGTCTGCTTTCAGGGACTAGATCTACAAGCAGGCCATTCTATCCACTGGATATTTACATGGATTCTGAACAATCTACAACCCCCATACTTGTTTGGCAAAAGGTTCACCCACTGCCCCAGCTTGAATATTTCTGATTTGCAAATAGGCAACATGGTAGGAAGGCAGTTAGCCCCACAGTCTGTGATTTTAGTGTTACGCTAACTTTGATTTCAGTCTTCTCATCTTTAATGAGGACTAATTAAAGTACATTTCTGGCTCTATGTTGTTTTTTTTGTTGAGTACTTTTGTTTCTTTTGGGTACTTTAGAATATATGTCATATTGGATGCTCAGTGGAGATGTAATGGCTGAGAGATTCCCTTCACCTGCCACCTGATTTGGCTCAGTTTGTATGCCATCACATAAAATTTTCCTTCCAAGCTTTCACACACTACAGGACCCTTCCTCTGTGAAGTCTTCTCTGGTCATTTCAGATACAACTTCTTCATTCAATCTGACAGAATACTAGATTGATCTCTGATCAAGCAGGGCATTTGCACTAATATTTTGTAGTATAGAGCTGAGCAGTAGTGGTGCATGCCTTTAATCCCAGCACTTGAGAGGCAGAGGCAGGCAGGTTTCTGAGTTCGAGGCCACTCTGGTCTACAGAGTGAGTTTCATGACAGCAAGGGCTATACAGAGAAACCCTGTCTTGAAAAACCAATATATATTGTACTATAGCAGCTAAAAATAGGATTCAAATATTAGAATTTGCATATTAGAGTTCCTTCATATTTGTAAATGTTCAATTTTTCTTTTTATTTTCATCACCTACTTGAACCCTAAAGAAAGGTAATGGTCCCACTTGTCTGGCATATTAACACCTCTGAAATGTAAGCTTCCCAGTGTTCACATCCTGTTGTTTAATTTTTTCTTTTCCATTTTTATGTGCGTGCTGTATGAATGTGTGTATAGACATGTTTTGCATGTATAGGGGCACATGTGTGTGTTAAAATACATGCAGATGTCAGGAATTATTCTTCCCTCCTTCCTCATTGAGTCACTGTCTCTGAATCAAACCCAGAGCTCACTTATGACTAGTCTAGCCAGCCAGCTTGACCTGGGAACCTATTGCCTCTACCTTCTGAGGATAGAATTATAGGTGGAATGCCACATCCAGTTGACATTTAGAATGTGTTCTAGGGGTTTGAACTTTGCTCCTCATGCTTGTGCAAAAAGTTCTTGACCTTTTCAGCTACCTCTGCAAATCAACAGCTGGCTAAATGTTTCTCAGGTATATAAGTCCTCTTAGAGAAAATCTGGTTTATCATAACCCTATAGGGCATTGATGTGTGTAGTTGATTTCCAAATCATTCTTAGGGAATGAATAAACGTGTAGATATACTGAATGGACCAGACAAAAATAGTTCATCAGAAGAGGTCCAAAGAATATGCTTGGATATGCTTGCTTCCTGTTGACATGAATTTAAGATGGAAACATATTTAAAGGTATGGATTGGCATTCGTAAAGTGTTTCAGATTGACAATGCTAGGAACTGTTAAGATAGCTGACTGACTTATTTCTGCGTTCTTTTCTCCTTGTCCCCAGTCCTTAGCTCTTACCCACTCTGGGCTAAACTCTGCTGGCATCTGTTCTATAAAAGAAAATAAATGGGCTTATTTCTAAATAAATAGGAAACTGTAGCTAGATTTTTTTTTCTCCCCACAAGAGATTTTTTTCCCATGTCTGGCTTCAGGATCCTTCCTTGAAGAATGAGGAGACATCTTCATAGTGGATGTTTTGCATTTATATTGGCTACTGCTGACACATGTCTAATTCATAAGGATGTGGTGCTGTGGTTGTGAAGCTAATGTCTGAAGACAGTTGTGGAGCAGGCAAGCCTGACAGGCTCTGCCTTCTCCTGTGCCCCATGAACTACAATGATTTTTATAGAGGAGACAGATATAGACATCCTTTCTTGTCAAATGCAGGTATAAATGTGTCATGTAAATACGTTAGCATATTTTTCATTTACTCTAAGCTTTAAATAAGGTAGCTCTTTCTGGTGGCATCTTAATGCTGTGGAAGGTAGGTTGTCAGAAAATTACTAAGGTTTATTCTATCCTAGGTTTAGAAATAATTGCACAAAGAAAGTGCTGGAGCTAGACCAGCAGTAGCAGATGTAAACAATGGCCCATGGCTGGAAGAAGGTCTATTTCTCTGTTTCGGTTCTATCTTAGCCTCCTTTGCTTCCTGTCTCATGTCTTCCACTTCCTTGCTCTTCTCTTCCAACATCGTTCTTTTGATTTTTTTCCGCATATTTTTCTATCTTCCTTTTTTTCTCCTGTTTCTTGTCCTCCTATTTCTTGTGTTTCTTTTGATTTGATGATCTGTCCTTAATAGTAAGGAAGCCATGTATCACTCATCTCCTTTCAGTGAATAATCATAGTCACTAGAGATTTTTAAACCTGAGTTTTAGCATCTTGTTGAGCCTACTTGACAATTCTAGTCATCTTTGTCTTTCTTCCTGTTCTTAATGTGCCCCATAAGAATGACAAAGTCAATTTTTTGTTTCCCAAAGTATAGTCATCACATTGAACTTCACTGTAAGTGTTTTGTTCTGCACTTTGTATAGCAGATTTTTGACTCACAAATAAGCTCCATGACAGCGTTATAATCCAGGAAAGATATGTAGCATGTCCAACATGGGATTTCTATCTCCCGAGGAAGTTAATCTTTATCAACATAATGCACTTTTCATAGTGTAATTTCACTTTTGCTTATGGGTACAATTATGTTTGTGCCCATAAACAAACCATACTGACTCATCTACATAGGTTGTTTACCATATTGATCTTAGTTAATATGGAGTCATTGTACATTTAAAGTAGAAGGGCAATATGGGATAATCTTAGTGAATTGACATTTTACTTAGAAGCTATTTGTTTGTCTAGAGTTAATGGATGGCCAGAAGCAGCAGCAGATTCAGGCTATATATTGCTAGTGAATATATTCAGGTTGTTTATTATCAGTGAAGGCTGTCAGAATACCAGTAAGTTGTACATGAATACGTTGTGATGACTGCACATGACAGTAGGATGGATTCAAGCATGAGCACCACTGCCAGAATGATTTAAGTTCAAACACCAGCCCCTACTTCCTAGCAATTTTAATTTGTTCTGGGCTTCTATTTCTCTAAATATAAGAAATGGAAATAAGATACATAAGATAATGAAACAAAATCATTCCTAAGAAAAAGAATTACAAATATGACATTTTAAATAGGTATTTGATTTTACTTTCATTTGTATCATTACTAAAAATTGTTCTGAATGCAGTTCTTGTAACTAGAGTTACATCCCTCTTCCAGGGCTCTTTGGTATTCATGGAATCTGTTTTTTTAATTGAAGATTGGAATAAGGTGTTTCTTTCGTTGATATTTTTGTTTTACTTTTTGAGACACTCTCATTATATAGCCCTCATTGTCCTGGAAATCATGTTATAAACCATGCAGGGCATGAACTCCCCCAAATCCATCTGCCTCTGACTCCTGAGTGCTGGGATTAAAAGTTCTTCCTACCATGCCCTATTGAAACAGATGCATTTTTTAGTCACTGAGAAAAATCAGGGGAATCCTGGAGAGCAGGTCACAATGAAAAATGTATGAGACAAAATTATTTGCTGCCTCAAGTGATATGGAACTATTTTAGGCCATCTACTCACCATCTACTCTGACAGATATCCAGTTGTATATCCATCTATCCACCCACCCATCCATCTATACATCCATCTATCTATAGACCTACCCATCCATCCACCCATCTATCTAGTTTAATGTTTTTGGGTGGTATCTACTAGCTAAATAAAGTTCAGTCTCATCAGAGAGATCCACTCAAGACTAAAGGCACATTTGTTAGAATCATCAGAATTTTCTGTTGTTGCTATCATTCTTTTTTCTCCTCCTCCTAGAGGATGAGAAGAGTTATTGATAGAGAAGACAGCTTGCTTCTCAAACCAATAAGCAGAGTCTGTTTGTGTTAGTGGAGAGAGGTGGTAAGTCTAACCTTCCTCCAGAAGGAGCATTTTAGGGACTAACGTGCTCAAAAGAATATCATGCCTTGATGGTGCCAAGGTACATAGCTACAAGCCAGCTTTAAAGTAGCAGAAGTCTTCGGAAAATAGACAAAAATTACTTCTCACATATATAAATAGCATTTACCATACTCACTTTGCTTATTAAACTAGTCCAGGGTGATGGTGTAGAGAATGCTGGAGAGAAGTCTGCACAACTGTAGACTTATGTCCATTTTCAGTGGTGGCCTTACGTTCCTTCTTTTCTTCCCCTCTTCTGCCCCATCTTCTACCTTCCTTCATTACTGTGAGGATACATGCATGCTTCATCCAAGAGCAAACTCAAGATCAGACTCCACCCTCTGATATTGTTCATGTGTTGTTTGGCAGACAGAGCTGAGTTTTTTGTATACCTGGACATCCTGAGTTAGGTGCTGGTACTCCTTTACTCAAAGAAATTAGAAGAGAGATTTGTAATTTTATCTACTGCTTAAGAATAAATAGGAAATTATCAAAGTAGGATAAATGGGTGCCTGCCTGCATTAGAGATAAAGAAAAGATTTTTATTACTTCTTTTCTTTTTTGAGATTATAATATACTTACATCATTTCCCTTCCCCCTTCCTCCCTACCCCAAGTCTTCCCATATACTGCGTGTTGTTTTCTTCCATAGCCTCATTTTTATTAATCATTGTTACATGCACATATATGTATATATGTTTATATGTATATATGTATATATGTATATACAGATATATTCTGAAATACAACCCACTCAGTCATATCATGTTACTTATGTTTTTATTTTTAGAATGACCATTTGGACTTGGATAATCAGTTGTTGAGCTTTTTCTGCGCTCAGCCTTTCTTAGTTCTCTGTAGTTCTTTGTGGCTTCTGTGTCTGGTTTTTCTCTTTTTCTTTTTGAGTAGAAGAAAGTTTTGTGGGCAAAGCACCTTCACTTTCACACTCTGGGATTTTCATAGGACCTGACACTTTCTGATTAGGCAGGGGTTATAGAAATGACTAGAGAGCACTTCTAACGGAAGCAGTCAGCTACCTTGGAAAAACCCTTCTCTCAATGATTGTTCAGACCCTGAAGCTGGTTGAAGAGCTTCTCATGAGAAAAACGTGGTGGACAGGGCCAGGGAAGGGTATACATTGCTAAAAGGTTTTTCCTTTTAAGCTGTCACCAGAATTGACCTTAAAACCTTAAACATGCAATCACAAGTTTTCAGGCAATAACTCTGAGGAGGAAGAAGCTGAGGAAAACAGGAGGGTGGCAAAGAGTTGGAGGCTAAGAATTATGACACAATTCAAATCACTGGTGAATGATATATCTACAATGAAAGGGCTTTCTGATACTTTGAAACACTGGAACATAATGTGACCTATGCTTTATGTGTCAGATCAAGCAGCATTTCTGCTCATTTCTTTTAAAGTGGAGAATACAGAAGAGTACGTGTATGTTTGAATATTTATGTGTACTCTACAGCCTAACTACAAAATTAATGAACAGTAAACAGCTAGTTTTTAGTACATTCTTTTCATGGAAGATTTATCAGATGCTGTCTGGAAAATGATGTATCTCATGTTAACTTGACACACCCTAGAGTCATCTTAAGTAATAACTCAGTTAAAGAATTGCCTGGGCATATATTAGATTTATTGTCTTGATTGTTAGTTGATATCGAAGGACAAAGCCCACTTAGGCAGGTACCATTCATAGGCAGGGATGGTCCTGGGTTGGAGAGGAAATCGCGATGAGTATAAGCCGCGAGGCAGCTTGCAAGCAGCAGTCTCCATGGTTCCTGATGTACTTCCTTGTCTCTGAAGTGAGTCCCTCGCAGTAACACTATGTGGCCTTCCTTCATCTCCCTGCCCTAACTTCTTTGAATGATGAACCTGGAGTTTTAAGCCAAATCAATAATTTCCTTCCTCAAGCTGCATTTTGTTTCCAATGTTTGCCATAGCAACTACAATATTCCCATTTTGAGATCCACCAGAAATAGATTTGTCACTCTTGATCTCTCCTGCTCAGAATGGTCGATGGTCATCTTGCAGCTGGCCTTTGTTGGTCAGGAAGGAGAAACCAAAAGAAAGGAAAGATGGCTATGGTCTCATATAGTTCTGGAAGAAGAACCCAGAGCTATAAACCCTGACTGCCAATTCATTCATTCATTGTGCCACAGAGTTTCTAAACAGTTTGCAAGGTTCCAGTGTCTGTTCACAGGCATTAGAGTTTGGAAATGTGTATGTTATGAGACTTTGGATACATGACCAAGGAAAAGCCAAATGGTTTTCTTTTTTGTTTGTTTGTTTGTTTTGTTTTGTTTTTTGTTTTTGTTTTTTGTTTGTTTGTTTGTTTGTTTTTCGAGACAGGGTTTCTCTGTATAGCTCTGGCTGTCCTGGAACTCACTCTGTAGACCAGGCTGGCCTCGAACTCAGAAAGCAGCCTGCCTCTGCCTTCCAAGTACTGAGATTAAAGGCATGCACCACCACTGCCCGGCTGGCAAATGGTTTTCTTTCCCCCTGTTTTCTAAAACTTTTTAAAAGTGTAAGTAGTCTTGATCTGGAAGTGTTGAGGTTCAAATCGTTCTTTCAGTGTAATAATATAAGGGTCAAATATACTGAAATATGAAGGATTTAAACTTCCCAGTGAAGTGGTTCTCAATGAGATATCAGTATCTATCCATTCCAATCCAACTTTCATGAGTGAGCTAAAGAACTGTGGTAAGGTAGATGGATGCAGAAAACACTGGGGTCTTCATAAAGCAGGCTATATCAGAAAAGCATGGGGCTTTTGCTTTCATGGATAAGAGCCCGTGCTTGTTTTCCCTGGGAAATTGTGAACAAGCTATTTATTCACCCCAAACAGGGCGCTGATGACAAACCAAAGAGACGATTCTAGTCCAGTCTTTACCAGTAAGTTTTATAGAGTTAATTGCAGGATTACAGATGACTCAAAGACTCTTGTCATAGACATTCCACCTTAGCATGAGGGAGAATCCTGATAGATACATCACAGCCTGCTCCACTTAGAGAGTCTTCTCTCCCCAGAAACTGCTGACTGTTGAGTAACCTTGAGGAAGGAAATTGTATGCCACGTAGTTTTCTGAGCTTCCTAAGTTGTGTGAGCATCACAGGTTTTCTAAGCTTTTTGAGTCTCCCACCTGCCTCCTGGAAAAAAACATTTCACTTTGGGGGAAATCACTACATAAAGGATTCTGAACACTGTATCAGAGGAACTTTAGCAAGGATTGGAAGGGGAAACCCCAGTGAAAGCATAGGCCCTGGCAATGAGAAATGCATGATAGAAGGTCAATATTGGCCATGTGTGTGAATACCATCTGTGGTGATCCGGGAACTAGAAGTCATTGGCAGTGCCTCCATTTTCTGTGGCCAAGAACATAAGACCAAGCACATCAGGATAAGGAAAAGGAGTTTAGAATGCTTGCCTTCCTGAGGCTTTCAGAGTTCAGGCTCCCTCAGAAATCAACCCCCAAACCCCATAAAGAGATGAAATTAAAGGTGACTACACATAGAAGTGAAGGTCAATGAGAGGAGTGTGGACAAATGGCAACTGAAAAACTAGGTGAACATGAAGCATAGTCCTATAGTTCAAAATTATTTCTGTGCAAGTACTTCCAATTTAATTGGGGATGAGTTTCTAGGCCAGGAAACCAATTAAGCTCTACACATTAAAGTGCAGAACAAAAATTGGAGGTGTTCTACTAAAGAACTTCTATCATGGAGTAAAGCTTCAGACAGTGTATATGTAAATAAAGAATAGTCTCCAAGATGAAAGATCTGGGTAACAAAAAGAAAGGGCAGATTGAGACTAAGGGGTAGTGGTGAAGAAAGGCAAGTCCTTGTCTATTCTTGGAATAAGAACTTCATCGTTGTCTGCCAATAAGAAAGAACAAGTTATCTTCCAGGACAAAGATCCAGAATGCTTCATTTTTTTTTCAGTCTGAAATGCTAGAATGTAGAAGGAACTAGAAATATCTATTATAACCCATAAGAAGGAAACACTACAGATCATCAACACAACAGAAGATCTAAGAACTCCTTATCCAGCAGGTAGTTCAGATCTTAGAGCAATTCAGAGTCTATATATCTCAAGGAAATGCAATATAGAAGAGATTCTGAGGAGAAACCAAGGTATGAGATTTAAAATGGAATAAAAATCGAACAATGAGTGTTGCGGGAATTTTAAAAAATGAATCCACCCTGCAAACTTGCTTTCTTTCTCACCAGGCCATGTTCTTGTACCCATGCCGTTCAGCCTCAATACTAAGTTTTAGCAGGTTTTGTTATTCTTTCCCGGCAAGCTACATCTCGCTTGTATGCAACTCCCCCCACACCCCTACAGTCATTTATCTAATCAGCGCCTAAAACCCGGTAAGTAAAGCATGACTTTTAAGGCCTTAATATCCAATCAGATTTATATAATAAAATCACAATTTACAAGATGCCAATACAATAATTTCAGAACCAAATAATGACAGTATTCTAACCCAATTAGCCTATTTTGTAAAAACCTTTGCTTGGTTGTAAAACCTCATAGGGTCTGACCTGTCCTCACAGTCTGTCTCCATGGTCCAGACGACCCTCCTCCTGCTCCTCTGACCTTTTTTCTCCTCCAACTCTAGCTCTGCCCTTCTATTCATGTCTAATCACAGGCCTGTCACTGACCTAATGTGATTGGACAGAGAAAATGCTGTAGCAAATGAGTTCTAGAATCAATGAATGCTACGTTCTTATTTAGATATAACATTTGCAATGGGGATGACTAATGACAAAAGGCACAGTTTATGGAAGAAACAGACCAGCTAAGGACTAGGATACGCTGACTAACGCAGTTTGTAGAAGAAAGCAACGTTCTGACATAGGTAAGAGCATGTGCTAAGACTTCCCCATCTTTTGAAGGAATATGCTTTCCTCAACATTATCATAAACTATTAGCAGTAATTGAATGTGAACTTAACCATAAGATCTTTCGGAAATAATAGATGGTACAGACTACCTTTTCTGATTGTACTACAACTGTTAAAGAAGCTGAGCAAATTAATTATTAGACAGATATTAGGAATAAGTGGAATGAAGGCAACTTCAAAACACTCAGTTCCTTAAATAAGACTATTTCAAAACAAAAGAGTGTATTTCTAGGTAATCATTGAAGGATAAAAGAACTCAGAATAAAACTATGCAGCTTCAGAAGCTGAGCACATGAATAACACAAGATTAAAACTACCTTCAGAGGCAATGAAGATGTTCAATTGTTTCCCCTTTTTAACTTATCATAACTTACAATATATTGCTATAATAGAAAGCATGACCAAAAACAATTTGGGGGAGAAAAGGGTTTATTTGGATTACACATCTTAAGTCACAGTCCACTGAAGGAAGCAAAGGCAGGAGGAACTCAAACCAGGACCCTGGAGGATTTTTGTGTGAAGTGCAAGATATGGAACTAGTTTCATTTTTTTACATGTATGACCAGTAGTGTTTGTTAAAGATGCTGTCTTGCCTTCAGCATATATTTTGGTCTTAGTCAAAACTTAGGTGACCGTGGGAGCATGGGCTTGTTATGAATGACCATCCTACTAAAAACCATCTATAGATTTAATGGAATCCTCATCAAAATCCCAATGCACGTCTTTGCAGAAGTTAAAACAACAGTCTTAAAATTCATATGGCAACCCAAAAGGCCCAGGAGAACCAAACAATTATGAAAAATGGAAACACTAGTAGAGGCACCACTATACCTGATTTCAGGTTATATTACAGATCCATAGTAATATAAACAACCTCTTGGTGGCATAAAAAATAGACACACTAATCAACAGAATTCAATAGAAGTCCCAGATTCTTATAATTTTACTTAAGTTAAAGTAGGCCACAGTATAGGATAGAAGTGTTCCCATTTTATTTAGAGAGATAGAATAGTACTAACGGCAAAATTTGACAATAAATCTATAGCTTGAAGAATGAAATATGCAGTAATACAAACATAAAGTCAAACTATAAATAGAATAGAATATCTGTATAGAGAATTCCATGATTGATCAAAATTATAACAGCATAGCCAAATAATGCTAAAGTAGGAAAACAATGGTTTCCAAAGCTGTCAGTTAGCACATCATATTATCTGCTTCTACACAGAAACTGCATATTTATCATACAGAGTAGCCATTTTGTTATAATTTTTTAAGTTATGGAAGAAATCAAATGTAATGAAAATCTGTTTTAAAGGAAATGAGAGATTGGGTAGATGGCTCAATAGTTAAGAGTGCTTCCAGGGGGCTGGAGAGATGGCTCAGCGGTTAAGAGCACTGACTGCTCTTCCAGAGGTCCTGAATTCAATCCCCAGCAACCACATGGTGACTCACAACCATCTGTAATTGGATCTGATTCCTTCTTCTGGTGTGTCTGAGGAGAGCAATGGTGTACTCATATACATAAAATAAATAAATAAATCTTTTTAAAAAATAGGGTAGACTTGAGTTTCTATACTTTAATAAGACTTCTTTGTTGCGGTGGGGGAGGGGAGATTTACTTTCATCTCATTGTTTTAAAACCCACACCTGAAATGAGTTTCATGTCAAGGATCAGCAGTTTTCAAACTTGAGGTGGTACTTTCTTAGTACACATGACTCAAAATACTAACAGTAACAAGATCTATAGAACTGCTATTCAATCAAATCTATGTACTTGAACAAATGTGTGAATGAATCTCAAATATCTCAAAGCAAAAGTGTTGTAGAATGTTGTTGATTTTTGAAAAGGCACTGAAGTTAGACCAAGATACAGTTTTGTTTAAGTTAATTGTAAAGATAAGGAATGCATCAATGAGTCAAAAATTAAACATTCCTCAATGTTATGTATATTTTGCTCCTGTTATATTGGCTTTATTTTCAAAATTGTAGTTTATAGTATTAATTTCCTTTTATTTGCTTATTTTTATATATTTATTTATTTATTTATTTTTGGTTTTTCAAGACAGGGTTTCTATGTATAGCCCTGGCTGTCCTGGAACTCACTCTGTAGACCAGGATGGCCTCGAACTCAGAAATCCACTTGCCTCTGCCTCCCAAGTGCTGGGATTAAAGATGTGGGCCACCACCTCCCGGCTGTATTAGTTTCCTTTTAATGGTATTCTTGCATATATTATTCATTCAATAAATGAGTTCTGACTTTCAAAAAAAAAAAAAGAGTGCTTCCAGTTCTTGCAGAGTTCAATGCCCAGCACCCAAGACTGGTGGCTCACAGCTTCTGTAAAAAAAAAAAAAAAAAAAAGCATCATGTACATTAAACACAGTATAATCACTTACTATAAAGAGATACATCACTAAGACACTGAACTACACATGGCTATTTCCTGCTGTCACCATTCCTTTCACCACAGTATTGTTAGATTATATATAAGTGACTAAGAAACTTTGACAAATTGCACGTGAAGGAATATTCTCATGAAAACTGTAGCCAACTATATAATCCAGTTTCCGATGCAGCCAATTCTGTTACTGAGGATAAGTTCACCTAGAAAAGATATCTGACTTGCAATTTTGCTAAATCTACAAGGTCTTCTTGAATTGCCAGTCGTTTGTTATATTTGCTGTGGATACTGTTTTCTTGTTTTTCCAATTGGAAGCTGTGTTTTCCTTTCAATATGTTCTTTGGCCTTTGGTATTTCAGTACAGTAACAGCTGGGCAGGTGTTTCAAGTCCGCTAAAGCAGATCACTACCTCATTCTTTGTAACTATGCTAAGGTTTCACCATTATCAAAAGTCTTATTTAAACTAGGTGTCTGGTTTCTGTTGACTGTATGAAAGCTGTAAGCCCTAGGCCTTTCTAACTCTGAATCAGTAAGGTAAGGGACTGGAGATTGACCTAACTATTCTTAGGGCATTCAGAAATTGGTTCTATCATTTTCCATTCATCTGCCTTTAGGCAAATACATTGTATTTAACCTTTTTCACTTTTTTTCAACCGCAAAAGTATGTCACAGATTCTGTTTGCACTATTTTAATGTGAGAAATAAACTGCTGTGTTGTTTTGCCTACATATAACAGCATCTCCTAAAGGCCTACCTCAGTATATATAGAAATGAATGTTCTGGTTTTCTAGATCAGTTTCCCCAGTTCTTCGTTTATTGCTGTGATAAAATGCCTTGACAAAAAAAAATTAAGGGAGAAGGGGGTTTATTTTAGGTTACAATTCCAGAAAGAATGGATGGAGCCCATCATGGAGGAGAAGCATTGCAGCAGGTGGCAGGAGACCTGCATTGAATTCAGGAAGCAGAGGAATAAAGCAGCAAGTATAGCGAGGGTATAAATCTCAAAGCCCAATCCCAATGCTCTTCATCTACACAGTACGGCTTTCATGGAACCTTCCCAAATGCACCAGTAGCTGGATATCAACAGCATGAGCCCACGGGAAGCATTTCACATTCAAATTATTTTTAAAGATCCTACTGCTCTGTAACAAACTGATTCGTTCAATTTTAGTTGCTTAGGATAAAAAGAAAATATGTCTTTGCTATGATCATTAATTTGCTAATTCACAAATTAATTGGGTTTGCTGGGTCCACACCCACACTGGTGTTACTCTGTCAAATATACCACGCACCTGGGTTGGCCTTGGGCAGATCAAGAAGGCTGTTGTGAGCTCTCACCTGTCAGGTTTGTGAGAGGGTCAGCTGGAACTCTACATCTGCTTGTCCCTTGACCAGTCCCTGCAGCCGTGTGTTCTCACATAGAAAAACCAGAATTCTGAGGAAGAAGCTCAGAATTCAAACAGTAAGTGCTCCATAAGACCAGATTTAACACTAAACCCATTTTAGTGTTAGTTCTTTATTTATGGTGTGTGTGTGTGTTTGTGTGTGTGTGTGTGTGTGTGTGTGTGTGTGTGTGTGTGTGTGTATGAGGTGGGGAGGAGAGAAGGATGAGAGAGAGAGGAGAAGAATAGGAGAAGGGGAGGGGGAGGGGGAGAGAGAGAGAGAGAGAGAGAGAGATCTCCCTAATATAAATTAATCAATGTCAATACCAATACCAATTTGGTGTTTGAGGGACAACAAGGGCAATTGCCTCACCACCCTGTCACAGCCAAAGTCCAAACTGTCAGAACCTAACCACAGGAAAGTGGGGAGAGACAATTACAGTGAAATATGAACAGCAGTATACTATAGGGGCTGCAGAGGAGAGGGATAAGATTGGCTACTGCAGCACGGAAGACAGTCCACAGCAGTAAGAGGGCCTCTGCACCTGCCTGAACCTTCTATATGTCTATCTGCTGAGGTACTGTATCTGGGAGGTAACACAGCCTTCCTTGCCACCATCCTCGTTTCTTTTAAAACTGAGAACTTTCATGTAAAAAGTAGTTTATAGTTACCAACTAAGAGTAAGTTGAATTGTAAACATTTATTTTAAAGGTAAAGGTGTCCTGGGATCCCATGAATTACACCCTGTTGGGTGCTACTTTTTCATCCTGTGGTCCAGTGTGACCCTGAGTTGGAAAATCACAAAGGTATCAATTTTATTCACAGCATGCAAAGGAAGCTGCTCAGTATCATAAGCAAAAAGCACATATGTGATAGAATGCTGGACAAACTTCAGGAGGTATGCCTGCTAGATAAATCCAGCTGATGTCTATAATTCCCCAGGACCTCTGAAGATTGAGAAGATAAAATTGAGCTGGCCTGGCCTCCCCTTTACCTCGAGTGTTGGTTTTTTCCTCTTTACTGCTCCCTTCAAATGTGTGTATAATCCATCCCTTTCTTGATTACCTGTGGTCTTTTCCACTTTCATTTCCTCTATAAACACCATCCCTGGTGCATCTTCAAAGCTTATCTCCTCTCCCCAGCTGTCTGTTCAAAGTTGAGAGCCTGACACTTATTTAACCAGCTTGAATTGCTCTGAAATAAATTCCTCAGGGCAGAGAGCAATTTCTTATGCATTGTCAACAGCAGAATGGAGTGTTTGTGCTTTCTCAGCATGGGATGAATATAAATAACAGAGAATCCAAAAATAGAAGAGTAATTTCTGTGTATCAAACAATTAAAATCTGAAAACTTACCTCTGGATAACCCCCAAAATATAACTGAATGTGGAATTTCTGTTCTGCCATGGGATATAGAGCCTGGCAAAGTGGAGATCTCTGGGAAAAATGACTTTGAAAGGGAGAGATCAGTTGTTCATAGCTATTCTTTCTCCCGTGGCACACCCATGAGTGGAAGACTTCTGGGTACTATGACTTTAAACATAATTACAATAAATGTGAGCTAGTTCAGAGATGCCAGTATATGTGGCATTTTAAGGCATGGATAGTTATGTAGTGGCAATGGCAGGGCTGCCTCTATGTAAATGTTGGGGGTACTTAATTTTAAACTACCATAAAGCCATAAAGGCATCTCCTCTAGGAAGACCTAATTGAGGACTGTTTGGGAGACCAAGAATTGCTGGTACAAAGAATGTCAGCCACTTGGGAACTGTTGTTTTGAAGAGATACTTTCTTGCGACCAATGGGGAGCAGGTAGAAGGTATTAAATAACCTTATAACAGTGTTCAGGGAGCTTGTTGTGGCATTTCTCACCTGCTCTCAGAGTCTGTGTCATTGACTGAACCACAGGGTCAGGCAATGTAGTCCAGGGCACAGGCAACGTATTAGGACTGTTATAAGAAGCCTTGAGGACAGTGAGATGGCCCCATAGTTAAAGATGTTTACCATCAGGCTTGGGGATGCAGCTATAATCACTGAAACTCACATGGTAGAAAAAGGGAACTCAGTTCTAAAAGTCATCTTCTGACCTCCATCTGCATGCCATGGTTCTCTCTCTCTCTCTCTCTCTCTCTCTCTCTCTCTCTCTCTCTCTCTCTCTCTCTCTCTGAGGTTGAACAAAACTTACATCCCTTTAAAGACCTGTCTTCCTGAGTATGTCCAAACAGAATACCCTAGAATAGCCTTTACTCCTATGTACTCACTTATTGGCACCAAAAGCCCTGGTAGCAGTCTGTCAGAATGTCACCATTTTTCGGCTGGTAGAGTACATTGCACCATGGACCATCTTGGTGAGATTGGTCTATATTTTGAACCAGTCATATGTGGAAAGCAAAATGAATGAGGAAGGCAAAATGAAACTCTAATGCCATTGCTGATAAAAAATAAAGAACCATAACATAAAACAAAACATAAAATGTGGTCAAGGTGGATCCTAACAGAGTGTGAGAATAGAGATGCAGAAAGGCTATTGAATAGAATAGTGAAATGAGGCCAGGAGGGAAGGTAAGTAGTTTTGTTATACTTCTATACTCATCCATATAGTGGGAAGGAAGTGTATCTAGCTCTCCAGATACACTCACATTCAGCTTCTTTCTGAGAGATACATTGCTGTACAAAATGTGAAGGAATACATTTCAGATGGAATGAGAGTGCTAATCAGATACAATCAGAGATTATCCATGCAAGCCCAAAAGGGCAAAATGGATCTTCCTAAGAGGAAGAGAGAGGCACAGAGGAAAACGTCAAAGGAATTAAATTTGAGGAAGACTCCATCAGACATCGCTGCTTTGAAAATGGAAGGGAAGGAGATAGTGAATCCAGAAATGTATGTGGCCTCAGGAAAATAATTGTTTTCCAATGAAGTCTACCAAAGGAAGAAGTCCATTGAGACTGCACCCCATTTCTGATCTCT
The DNA here is from genome assembly GCF_008632895.1 of Mastomys coucha. Taxonomy (NCBI): domain Eukaryota; kingdom Metazoa; phylum Chordata; class Mammalia; order Rodentia; family Muridae; genus Mastomys; species Mastomys coucha. The sequence goes on along the minus strand of NW_022196915.1, from coordinate 5,225,770 downwards.
CCCTATATATCATGTGCATATTATATTATGCATATAATAACATATGTAACATATTACATATATACATATGTACACATATACCTCTATGTAGTAATATATAATATATGTAATAATATATAATATACATAATGAAATAATACATACACATATATAATAACATACACATATAACCACATATATAATGTATGATGTAAAGTGAATGAATTTTAATTTATTCTCTGTTAAAGCAATAAAGCATGAGCATAGCTTATGGTAGCTACCAAAATCTATTCATTTCTGTAATTTAGGAATACAGAGGAAGCAATTAATGAGCTTGTCTATTAGAGCAGAAATTGGTGGAAAGCAACCAGATAATTCCCCCAATTTCTGTAAGCAAGGTGACCTTGGCAACACATTTAGCCTTTCTAAAAATGCAGGCACTTAAAACTTGTAGCCTTGTGACACCTTTATCACACTATACACATAAACTTTGTCCCTGAAAAGAAACACAATACCTGTTAGTTGTTTATCCCCAGTGTTATTCCCCTATTCTCAACTAACCACTGTTCTGCCTCCCATCCTGATAGATTTGATTATTTAGACATCTGGTAAAAGTTGCTTGCCTTACCCTAGATAATAGCTCCAAAGGCTATTCGGGTTGAAGCATGTATTACTATTCCATTCTTTTTTATTGCCAATAATATTTTTATGGTGTGGATATAGCACATTTTATTTCTCCATTTTTTGTACAAATGTATGTTTTCACTACACTAGTAGAGAACTTATCATAGCTCCATTTTCACCTTGATGTATTGCTGCCCTTTTAAACATTCTGCAGCAGTTTACATTCTGGCCAGCAGTATATAAAAATGGTTTCTATTTTTGCCACATGTTGCAGACATTTATTACCTGTGTTTTCTTATCTCTTCTAGCAAGTGTGAAGTGCCACCTCATTGTTTTGATTTTCATTTAACTGATGGATAATTTTTAAAAGGATTATTTTTCATTGTCTGATAGCCATTAATGTACTTTGTAGATATATCTATTCATTCTCTTAACTTTTAAAAAAATATGTATAATTTTTATTAATTATTCTATTATTATATTATGGTGAAAAGTCTTTACTGCTTCCACAGAAGTTCTTATGGGATATTTAATTCTTCAGCATTTCCTTGAATATCTTTCATTTGGGGATGCTGCAAACAGATACTGTTGTCAGTGAGGCTAAAGCAGCAGCTTGTTTAGTTTTTAACAGTTTCCAAACTGGGACATCCAGAATTAAGGTGCTAGTTAATGTTTTTCTGTAGAAGATCCTCTTTCTGGGTTGGAGAGAGATGCCTTTTGATGTACTCACCCCCATAAATTTGTTTCCTGTTACTTCCCATGGGGCAGCAATCCTGTTCAGACCTAATTACTTTCTCAAAGCCCATTTCTATCACATCAGATGAAAGATCCAAACACAGCATTTTCTTTCATTATAATTTTTTATCTTTATGTCATTATTTTTTGATATTAAGATATAATTACATCTTAAGAAATCACAATTTGTAGCCTTCTTCCATTAGATGTAAAACTATGATAAAGTCCATTTGTGTTAATAGGGTATTAAAAGTCTATTTTAACTGTATTTGCCACTCAAAGATTTCCATTTCACATTTTTTAAAATTTTTAATTGGATATTTTATTTATTTATATTTTAAATGTTATCCCTTTTCCTGCTTTCCCCTCTGGAAACCCCCTAGCCCATCTTCTCTCCCTCTGCTTCTATGAGGGTGTTCCCCCATCCACCTACCCACTCCAGCTTCCCTGTCCTGGTATTCCCCTATACTAGGGCATCGAGCCTTCACAGGACCAAGGACCTCTCCTCCCACTGATGTCTGACAAGGCCATCCTCTGCTACATATACAGCTGTAGCCATAGGTTGCTCCATGTGTACTCCTTGGTTGGTGGATTAGTCCATGGGAGCTCTGGGGGTTTTGCTTGACTGATATTGTTGTTCTTCCTATGGGGTTGCAAACCCCTTAAGCTTCTTCATTCCTGATTTCATGATTTTTGGCAGCTATTTCATTTTTGTTTCCTGTTTATTGAAAATAGATTCTTCTCTCATATAATACATTCCAACTATAGTTTCCCTTTCCTTCACCCCACATTCCCCACCCTACTCTTTTCTTTCCCTCCGATCCACTCCTTCTCCATTCAGAAATGAAGCAGACTTCAAAGAGACAACAACCAAACTCTCTCCATGTGATTTCTGTCCATGGGTCTCTGTACCCACTCTCCTATGTTGCTAGAGGAAGCCTCTCTGACAACAACTACACAAGGGACTGAACTGGGTATTGCAGAACATGCTTGGGGACTATTTATTTATTTATTTACTCTTGATTTTATTAATTTATTTTTTTTTATTTTTGTCCAGTTGTGTTTGCTTCAACCCTAGGCCTCTGGGCTACCCAGTCTGCTGTTACTGGTCACACAAGCCAAGTCCAGCACAGGCTCCCTTTAGAAGAATGGCCTTCAAGTTAAATCAGATGTTGCTTGGAGCCTCCCACAAGTTCTGTACCACCGTTGTCCCAGCACATCTTGTAGGCTGGACAGGTTGTTGGTCAAAGGTTTTATGGCATGATTGGTGACCATGTTCCTTCTAATGCCAACTGCAGTGTACCTTCCTGCACCAAAGAGACTTGAATGTAGGGTTGAAGACTCCTTGAAGGCACCAGTTAGACCTCTCCACATTCAATGAGCTGTGCTTTTGTTGTCCTGGGTAATGCTGATCTGCTGGAAGTCTGTGGAGAGCAATTTGCTATTCTAGCATCAGCTTGGGTTGGTTGGGGATCTTCATAAAACCATCTCTGCCAACAACTCAACTGAATGCATCTGAGTCCTATACTGGTAGCCTTGCCTGGCTATAGGAGATGGCCAGTTCACAGGCCATATCTCCACAACTAGGAGGCCACACTGGCGTCACCCTCATAGATTCCTAGAAGTTTCTAAGCACTAGGTTTCTACATCACCCAGCAGTGCTCCCCAATTCCAGCCTTTGTTCCTGGCACTTCTCCATCTATCCCCTACCCTCAACCTAATCCCTCCAACTCAGATCCCCAGCAGCCTCCTACTGCAACTAAAAACTCAATTATATTTTCCTTTCCCAGGGAGATCTAGGTGACCTTGTATGTCCCTTCTCTTTACCTAACCTCTCTGGATCTACAGATTATAGCTGATATCCACTTATAAGTAAATATACACCATATTTGTTTTAGTAATACGCCATTTTGTAAATGCACCACATTTTCTTGATCCGTTCTTCAGTTGAGGGACAGCTAGGTTGTTTCCAGTTTCTGGTAATTGCAAATAAAGCTGCAATAAATATAGTCAGCAAGTGTCTTTGTGGTAGGATGGAGCATCTTTTGGGTATATGTCCAAGTGTGGTTAGGATGTGTCTTGAGGTAGACCAATTCCCAATTTTCTGAGGAATCACTATATTAATTTTCAAAGTGGCTATATACGTTTGCAGTGCCATCATCAATAAAAGTGTTCTCCTTGCCAGCATGACCTGTCACTGGTTTTATTAATTGTGGCCATTCTGACAAGCATAAAATGGAATCTCAGAGTTGTTTTTATTTGCATTTCCCTGATGGTTAATGATACTGAATATTTCCTTCAAGTGTTTCTCGAGCGTTGGAAGTTCTTCTATTGAGAATTATCTGTTTAGATTTATACCCCATTAAAACTGAATTATTTGAGTTTTTGATATTTAATTTCTTGAGTTCTTTATGAAGTTTGGATATTAGTTCTTTATTGGATGTGGAGTTGGTATCAATCAATCAATCAATCAATCAATCAATAAATCTTTTCCCATTCTGTAGGTTGCCCTTTGTCTAATTGGCAGTGTCTTTTTCCTTACAGAAACTTTTCAGTATCATGAGGTCCCATTTATTAATTGTTGATCTTAATGCTTGTGCTATTTGTGTTCTGTTAAGAAAGTCTCTTCCTGTTTGAATTAGTTCAAGGTTATTCTCCACTTTCTCTTCTATGAAGTTCAGTGTATTGGGTTTTAGGTTTAGACCTTTGCTCCCATTTGATGAGTTTTGTGCAGGATGATAAGTAGGGATATATTTGCACTCTTCTATATGCAGATATCCAGTTTGACCAATGCCAACTATAATTTCATTTTTTGAAACAAGGTCTTGTGTGTCTCAGATTGGCCTCCACCTCATCATGTAGGCAAAGAAAACTGTAATCATCTGATACTTGCCCCTCTTGAGTGCTGGTATTGAGCATGCAAAGTCACGCCAGGTTTATTTGCCATATACCTGGTCTTTGAAACATTCACACATAAAAACATGCACACACACACACACACACACACACACACACACACACACACACAAATATACACACACTTCTTTAGAGTCATCTATTACTTCTGGTTTATTTAATATTTCTGTTCCCCTTCCATATAGACCCTTGATCCTTGAGGGGAGAGGTTTGGTGAAGATAACCCAATTGGGGCTGATTGCTCCATAGTCTCTCACTCTCTATATATCTTTTAGTTATGGGTCTCTATGCTAATTCCCATGTGCTGCATTAAGATACTTCTCTGATGAGGGCTGAATAAAGAACTAATATATAGGTACAGCCATAGTCACTAGGAATAATTTTATTTCTGTGTTAATTTAGTAAAATAATAGTTTTTCCCTTAGATCCATGAACCATCTACCTTGTCTCAGGTTCTTGGCCATATTATTAGTATCTGATATATGAATTCCTTCTCATGAGATGGGTCTCAAAATCAACTTCCATTGTATTTGTGTCATGGTTACACAACACAACATATCTTGAGGTCAGGCTGCGGGGTTTGTAGCTGGATGATATCTTGTAATCTGATAGGAAGCCTGGGATTATGTCAAATTTCTTATATCTGTTGAGGTTTGTTTTGTGTCTGATTATATAGTCAATTTTGTAGAAGACTCCATGAGGTTCTGAGAAGAAGGTTCATTCTTTTCTTTTAGGGTAAAATGTTCTGTATATAACTGTTAAATCCATTTGTTTCTGAACCTCCATGCCTCTATTTAGTTTCTGTTTCAATGGCCTGTGCATTCCTGAGAGTGGGGTGTTGAAGTCACTCACCATAATTGTGTAGGTTTCAAGGTGTATTTTGAGCTTTAGTAAAGTTACTTTTATAAATGTGGTTGCCTTGTACTTGGGGCACAGATGTTTGTAATTGAGACATTGTTTTGGTGAATTTTCCCTTTGTTGAATATGAAGAGTCCTTCTCCATCTCACTTGATAACTTCTGGCTGAGAGTCTATTTTATTGGATATTAGGAAAGCAACTCCCACTTGTTTCTTGGGACCATTTGATTGGAATACCGTTTTCTCAGCCTCTAACACTAAGGTAGTTACTGTCTTTGTAATTGAGATGTGTTTCTTGTATGCAGCAAAATGCTCACTCCTGCTTCCCTATCAAGTCTGTTAGCTTATGTCTTTTTATTGGAGAATTGAGTCCATTGATATTGAGAGATATTAAAAACATGATTGTTAGTTACTGTTATGTTTTTGTTACAGGTGCCATGATGTGTATGTGATTTTCTCCTTTTTATTTTGTTGTGAGATGATTAATATTTTGTTTTTTTCTTTGGTATAGCTACTCTTGTGTTGGAATTTTCCTTTTAGAATCCTATGTAAGGCTGGATTGATTGATTGATAGATAGATGATAGATAGATAGATAGATAGATAGATAGATAGATAGATAGATAGATAGATAGATGTTGTTTAAATTTGGTTTTGTCCTGGAATATTTTAGTTTTTTCTATTTGTGATTATTGAGAGTTTTGCCAGGTATAGTAGCCTGGGCTGGCATTTGTGTTCTCAGGGTCTTTATGACATCTTCCAAGGCTCTTCTGGCTTTTAGGGTTTCTGTTGAGATGTCTTGTGTAATTCTGATAGGACAGCCTTCATGGCTTTCATGCTACTTGGACTTTTTCCCTTACAGCTTTTAATATTCTTTCTTTGTTCTGTGTATTTAGTGTTTTGAGTATTACATGACAAGAGGATTTTCTGAAAAACAAACAAACAAACAAAAAGCCAGGCAGTAGTGCTGCACACCTTTAATCCCAGCACTTGGGAGGCAGAGACAGGTAGGATTTCTGAGTTTGAGGCCAGCCTGGTCTACAGAGTGAGTTCCAGGACAACCAGAGCTGCACAGGTAACTTGAAAAACATACAAACAAAAAAAAAAGACAAGAGGATTTTCTGTTCTGGTCCAATCTATTTGCTGTTCTATAGGCTTCTCATACATTTAGGGCCATCTCTTTTTTTTAGGTTGTGGAAGTTTTCTTCTATGATTTCATTGAAGACGGTTTTTGGGTCCTTGGAGCTGTATTTGCTCTCTTCTATTCCTATTGTTCTTAGATTTGGTCTTTTCATTGTGTCCTGGATTTCCTGGATGTTTTGGGTTAGAACTTTTTTCTGTTTTGAATTTTCTTTGACTGTTGTGCCAATATCTTCTAAGGTATCTTCTAGGCCTGAGATTCTCTCTTCTATCTCTTGTATTCTGTTGTTGATACTTGCATCTGTAGTTTTGGACCTCTTTCCTAGGTTTTCTATTTCCAGAGTTGCCTCTATTTGTGTTCATGGACTGCTTCACCTTCAATTCCTTCACCTGTTTGATTGTGTTTTCCTGTATTTCTTTAATAGATTTATTTGTTTCCTTTTTAGGGGATTCTACCTGTTTATCTGTGTTTTCCTGTACTTCTTTCAGTGAGTTATTTATATCCTCCTTAGAGAACTCTATTTTCTTCATGGTATAGTATTTTAGGTCAGAATCTTGGTTTTTAGGTGTGTTGGTATATCCAGGACTTGTTGTGTCAGAGAACTGGGTTCTGATGATACCAAAGTTTATTGGCTTCTGTTGTTTATTTCCTTGCCCATGCCTCTTGCCATCTGGTTATCGCTGGTGTTAGCTGGCCTGGGTGTCCCTGGGTTGCTTCAGGTCTCCTGGGTGGCCTATGGTCCTTGTTGTAGCAGACCTCCGGGGAGGGATTCAGATTGTGGGGTCTTCAGAGGAGCAGATAGGCTGATGATCTGCCCCAGTGGAAGGCACAGGACAGAAAGTAGATGTAGTTCAAGCAGGGAAGAAGGTGGAGGTGAGTCTCCAATGTGCTGGACTCCTCGAGGTTCCTTTGCTTGATGCCCTGCATGCAGCAGATCTTCTGGGAGGTCTTTAGATTGGATTCTTCAGAGGAGCAGACAAGCTGATGATCTACCCAAGCAGCAATATGCAGTTCTTTATGCACAAATATCTATACTCAGTTCATTGGTGTAAAATTGCTTTAATCTTTAGTAAGTGATAAAATTATATTATTTCAAAAGTTGTTTTAAACAATTTAATTATTTATTATTAGTAAATGTTTTATTTGTATACAAATTTCACATACATATATACCTAGGATCATGCAAAATTTCTTGTATGAAAAGGAAGGTTCAGAGAATATATTTTAAGAAATTCTGGCCGGGCGGTGGTGGCGCACGCCTTTAATCCCAGCACTTGGGAGGCAGAGGCAGGCGGATTT
>NW_022196915.1:5204354-5218063 GCF_008632895.1 Mastomys coucha | reverse complement strand
AAAAAAAAAAAAAAAAAAAAAAAAAAAAAAAAAAAAAAGAAATTCTGCATTGTACAGCCCAGGATAGTCTTCAGTTCAGACAGTAGCTTGTACTTATTGAGTGCTGGGATTATGGACATATGTTACTGCAGTTGGCATGTTGGCATCAGTAAAATTGTTTGCTTAGGAGCCTCTACTGAATTTTTCAGTTTGCTTTTCAGAATGTCCTGACTCTTTAATAGTATTTTTATCCCATGATTAATTTGAAAATATCTCATATTCCTCTAATAAATAAATGAAAATTATTTTTGTGCTCCAACTCAACATCAACTTTAATAACTGAGGCTTTCTTAAATCTGCTCAATGTAGGGTTGGGAACTATTCACAACAGCCTGATTTATCTCCAGCAGGAGTGCACATCCATGGAGCAGTAGTGAGGGAGCTGCCTTACAGATGAAGCACTGACTTCAAAGGTGATTGATTGTGGTGAATGTTTAGATATCTTTAGAAAAGTCTGACTGCAGAACTGGAGATATAGAAGGTCAGATCTCCCAGAGGTATCTATAGGCACTTAGTAGAATTGCTTTTCATCCAGTAGGAAAAAAAGATGATAAATGAGCTAACAAATTGAACCTTCAGGTTTAAAGTAAACTGCTTAAATGTCAACTGAAGACACAGGTAAAGATCATAGCAACATTGTGATAAATAGTGCATGTCAGTATTGTGAGAAAACAACAAACAGTTTGAGAGGCCTCTGAAGGAGATGAAAAAAGAAGAATCAGAGAGATAAAAGAATATTTTTAATCGTATTTTTGTCAGGGTGTGTAAAAGAGAAAGACAGAGACAGAGAGACAGAGAGAGACAACAGAGAAAGAAGAGATTCACTCAGGCTAGGCTTTTGGGATAGTTTCTGGTTCAGCACTCATCTTCAACTTTGTTCATACTGACCGTACTGTTTCATAGGTATGTGCCCACATGCACACTTGCATACATGTATGCACATGTGTGTGCATGTGTGTGCATGCACGCACACACTTTCACACAGCTTATTGATGCTTATTACTCATACTTACTGAACAATGGGTACAAGAATTACTTATGACTGATTCTATTAGAATTCAACTATGAAGATAAAAGCTATGTCTATTATTTTGATGGAGGAACTTTAATGCAAAAATTGGTGGATTCAGAGAACTGCTTGGTGATCAAAGATGCAAGTCAAAGACAGAAAATTTGGGCAGGTGTCACTTAGATATTAATGAGGGTCCCTTTTCATGTCTTGGGCACTGAAGAGGGCTCTTCTCTGCGGGTTTCAGTGTCAAGAAGGAAGAGCTCCCTTGCTGGTGCTGGTGCCTGAAGGGCTTAGTGGGAAGACAGACAGACTGCACAACAGAAGCAAACAGGAAAGAACTTGAGCACCTGCCTTATCTCTTCTTGTTGTGGACACTAACAGACTTCAAAGAAGGTAGGTTCATGGAAACTCTAGTCCAGTATCACAGTTGGAGCTTTAAAAAGATGGGGAAAAATAGACTTCAAAAACTTAAGCAACTGCATACTTTACATCCTAATTTTGTAGGTAGTGTTTGTTTGAAAGATATTTTCCCAATCCAATGGCAAATGTCATGTTTTTTTTTCTTCAAAGAGTTTTCACAATTATGATTACATGATATATTCTCTAATACATTATATGATGTATTAATACACATACATAGATTATGAGTTTATATATTTAAATAATAGATATATTTCTGGAAGACCATTCACATAAAACAAAGACCATAAAGAACCTAGTAACTTCTAGCCTAAGTTTAGATCTCAGAAATAATTTTTAGTTCATTATAAAGGGCATAATTTAGAAGTCTCTGTGTGTTATATTTAGTGGAAGAGAACTAGAGCTGGGTAGACATCTCCCTAAGCTTTCCTGTTTCACGCCTTAGGCATGGAGACCAGAATTGCATACTGCAAGCCATATGGCACCATATCCTCTTTCTCAGGTCCACGTAGATCTCTGTTTTACTTTATGCTACTTTATGTCATGAAAGTAGGTGAGTTGTGCCCTCCCACCACACATAATGTGTCCATGTCCTAACTCAAAATTGGGGGATATGGTATTCTTTGGAGAAAGAGATTTTTTATATGCCATTGTGAGTTTGAAAATGGCATCATCCTAGTTGACCTCTGTGTCTGCAAAAGGAGCACAAAGGAGACATATATGGATGATGAAGACAAAGACCTGTAAATGGAAGCACAAACCAGAGATATTCAACCTCAAGTGGTAAAGTGAGGTGAAAAAAGCCATCCTTCACGCCCCACTTCCAGAGGAGACATGGTTCTGTAGGTGTGTTTCAAAGGTTATTTTCTCTCCCATAGTGATGTGGATATAGGCCAGTTTAGACTAGATTAAAGGTAGATGGGGCAAGTTTATTAGGAGGCATCACTGATCTCACAGGTAGAGGCCAGTGGATTCCCACATCTGAGCTACAACAAGAGGGTGTTATAGAGTTTAGGCAAGGAGTGCTGACATGCCATCTAGGAGCTGGGATTGTGGCTATACATGGTCAAAAACCGACAGGCACTCTTCAGTGTGTTGCCACAAATGCTGAAATAAGGAATGATGGTATATTAGCACAGAGTTTTCTCCAAGTGTGCAGGAGAGATTTTTCTATGTAGTCCAGGTTGAGGGAAGAAGGGCAGACAGGGTTTCCTGGCTTATAAAGGGGAGAGCAGGGGTTCTCAACTAACAGTGGTGAGAACTGAGAGAGAGGTTGTTTGTTACTATAAGCCCCAGTATGTGGCAGTCATTGGAAATATGACTATGTACTTGCCAAGTACCCACTACAATATATTTGATATCTATCTGTCTATCTTCCCTAGAAAGCTATGTCACCACTATTCTACCAAAACATATGTAAGGATATTCCTAGCCCAGTGCTCATGTGCTTTTAGTGGACATGCCATCTTTAACAAATTATCAGAATATTAGTAATGAAAAGACTTTTAGTTTTACATAACATGTAATTTGTACTACATAGATATACCTATAAGCCTTTCACACTTTCAGAAGAATATAATGCACAAAATGGTACAAAAACCAACCAAACAAAAAGATAAACAAACAAACAAAAATCCCTTTACTCTGCCAGACCACTGATGTAGGCAAATAATTCTATGATTATTAGAAATGATACCCCAAGCTCGGTGAACAAAACCATCATAAGCCAGTGTAGTTAACATGGTGGAGATGCTCACTGATGGCTGAAGAGGATGAGAGGGTATGCTTGGTGGCTGTTTGAGGAGTTAGGAATGGACCCAGTCATGGCTAGTATTATAGAAATTTGCCTACGGAAGTTTCAGTGATTAAGATGAGTGATTAACTTCATAGTTACTTTTAGGTGAAAAATTAAGCAAAAGAAAAAAGTTTTATAACATATGTATGTACCTAAAATAACCCCCCAAACAACAACAAAAATACAAACCAAACACAAACAAAAAATATCCTTAAAAAACCAAAAACTCTGTAATGTTTAGTCAAATTGTAACTGAGTAGTTAAACAAAATATGCATTATTAATATAATAAAACATGAATAAATATATATTTATAAATAAACCTTTATTTAGTAAGCACTAAGATACAGAATAGCTAAGAAAACCTAGAACCTACAGAACCTTAAAGTACAGTCAGTATTTTCTTCTTGACTAAAAATGATCCCAAAGGTAGTACCTGCTGAGACCAATAATCATTTATGAGAGAAAATGTATGTGTGTATCTATGTGTATCTGTGTTTATCTGTATCTGTGGTCTGTATGTTGTATGTGTGTTGTATGTGTGATGTGCATATGGAAGTGGGTATTGTTAGGGAGTGTTGTGGGTGTAGCATAATGTGGAATTATGCTATAGGTATGGATATATGTTGTGTGTGTGTGTTGTATGTGCATGTTGCAACTGTGGGGATGTGTTATGGGTGTGGGAGTAGGTGTGTGTTATGAGTATGTGTTGTAGGTGTAGAAGTGTGTTGTGAGTGTGGGTGTCTGTTTTGGACATAGGTGTGAGAATGTAGTGTGAATATATGATTTCTTGGGTATGGGAATGTGTTGTGGGTATGGAAATATGTTGTAAATATGGTGTGTGTTGTAGGATTGGGAATGTGTTTTGGTGGCAGGGGTATGTTATGGATGTGTTATGGGACAGGCAATGAAATAACATTCTGTATCGTAAGTAATTCTAATTCCTAAGAATAATCTTTCGTTTTGAATATATGGTAATTTTGAAAAGGTCTGGTTGTTTCTGTTCATTCCCACAAGGAGAAACCCATTAAAGCATCCCCTAATGATACTGAGTTAACATTAATGGAGCACATGCTTTAGATATGGTCCTGTCCTAAGTTCTTTAGGTGCATAGTATCATGTTCCTCTGTGAGGTAAGGAGCCTAGATAAGAACTCCAGACCCACTCTTCTGCAGAGGGGATCAAGCAACAGTCTGTTTCCCTGGATTTAAGTAATATAGATGGATTATTAAGCTAGATTTAGAAGCCTTGCTGAGTAGGAAAGGCAATCCAAAAGACAAGACTTTGGGATATGATTTATTTAAGAACAATGTTATGATCATGTTTGTATAAATAGAATGATCTAAAACAACATATAACAACATATAACATATAACAACATATGTGCTTTGCTGTTTCTGAGCACAATCTCAGTATGAGCTATTTCTCATATGTGGTGAGCAGCAAATCACAGGCCAGTACAGTTTGGTGCCTTCTCATTTATTGATTGATTATTCTACAAAATATATAGTAGTTCGGATGTTGGTCTTCTATATAGTAAAGTATAATGGAAAGACATTAAGAAAAGGGAAAAGTAATTCCAATCAGCATTTACCTCTTGTTCATTATTTTACTTTCCTCCAGACATTTTGATTTCCCAATAGGAGATTAACCATCTACTGATCAAAGCAAAGGTGGTCCAATTATTCTTAAACATCACTGTAGCAACGCATAAGGAGTCTCCATGCCCCCCGGCAGCCTGTCTTATGAAATCCTCCCAGCTTTATACCGTGCTCATTTCTGTTTTACACTTTTAAAAATGTATGTGTTTTTATGTATTTATTTTTTATTAGACCACAAAGAATTAACACTCATTAGGGAATTTTTCAAATGAAATTTGTTTTGCTCTGAATCTTCTTTACCCCCACATCTCCCTGGTGTCCTTCCATCACCTGTAGCTTACATGTTTTCTTTCTGTTAAGTAACTGTCTATTTTCCCCTGTCTGACCTCCTCTTAAGCCCCATCTCATGGTCCCCTGTCCTGTTCTATAGTCTGTACCCACCCTCATAAACCCATATTTAAGTACATACAGCCATTAAATATTACTTCCCACACATATATCCAAAACAGATGCCTGCACTAACAGTGTACTTCTACACATACAACACACATGCACACACACACAACACAACACACCTATTTCCACAAGATACTCTCATTTCCACAACACATTCCCATAATACACACACACACACACACACACACACACACACACCTATACCCAAAACATATTAAGTGTCTCTGCATATGATAGGGAACATGGAGGTTTGTCTCTCTGAGACTAGGTCACCTCTCTTAATTCAATACTTTTGAAAAACATCCAGTTCTCTGAAATTTTCATAATTTTGTTTTTTATAACTGCTGAGTAAAAGTATTATGTTGTATACATTCTTTATTTCCTTGCTATTGTGAATAAAGCAGAGGGTGGGGGTGAGGAGCTTGGTCAGTGCTTAGCCTCACACTGGAACAGCTAGAAGAAGCATTTGGTCTGCTGTGTGAGCTGATGTACTGCATGCTTTGTAAGGCTTGAGACATGTGCATAATTCTAAAAGTGCAATGAACAGAACAACTTTCTCAGAGAAACCTTTCACCTTGTTGGAAACTTGTAGAAAGGCAAATGGTACCATCACCATAAAAGCCCACCTGGTCTGAGAACCTTGAGTTTGATCATATGAATCTCAAGATAAGATTATTATAGATTATCTAGTTCAATACTAAACTCAAAAATATGTATTTTTATAAAGGACACATATAGGGAAGAAGACATGTGGAGATAAGAACACTGGAACATGTAAGACTTTATGAGACTGAGGCTACAACAATCCAAAGAAAAACTGGAACCCAAGAAACTGAAAGTGGCTAAGAAATACTCTACTTCAACCTCTTCAGAGCCTTTGGAGGGAGTATGAACTATTACCTGACAATACCTAAGGCACATAGAAATTCTAGAATTTTGGTTTTTAAACTGTGGGGAAATTTGTTTTCTGTAATAAACTATCAACTTTGTGGTTATCCCAGAAAGTAATAAAAGGCCTAATATCAAAATGAAAATAACCAAACAACTGCTGTGGGTAGTCCAGGAGCCAGTGGAGACTGCATAAAAACTGACCACAGGAGAGAGAGAGAGAGAGAGAGAGAGAGAGAGAGAGAGAGAGAGAGAGAGAGAGAGAGAGAAACTGTCCACAGAGAAACAAAGCATGGGTATGCAAAAGATATACTGGCTAATGGCCACCAGCACTGCCAGCTGCGTCCCCTAAATGGGTGATCAAATGGACAAACACCACACAAGGAAAGGAAAGAGGAATGGGAGCCCTAGAAGTAAGATAGAGTTTATGGCGATTCTAGTCTATAAGATGCCCTTGCCTATGACAGGAGGACCACAGAGTAAGGGCAAATTTAGCATTCACTGAATTCACATTCAGAAGCAATTGCTTTAAGAAAAATATTAAAATTGGATTTAGGAACTCTATACATGAAATATTCAAGTGGAGGGACATTTTACCCACTGGTATTTAATGATTGATAGACATAATCATCATACTACATTTTTCATATTATTATATGAATCACTATGAACATAATCTTTCTGCAAGTCCAGTTGCACTTTCCAAGTCAAAGTGTTAAAAAGAGCACTTGCAACCATATCATGCTGCTTTGGGAAGTATATGGCAATTGGAAAGATATATTTTGGAAGAAAGAAAGCTCAAATTTTTAAGTTGTGGTGAAGGGAGGGAATTCAAAAGACATTTTCCAGGAATTCTGGAGAGTGAAGGGAAGCTATTAACAATTTAGCTTGGTAGCTATATATAACTGAAACTGGGAAAGAAGTGAAAAATGCAACTGTTTTCACTAAAATACCATTCTAGATCAAGTGGGCACATTAATTAAATGTCTAATTAATGACTCTCAGGATATTGTATGGTTCTGAATGACAACATCCTTGAGTAAAGATCTGTCTGTTGCCATGCAGAGTTTATGGATTCAGAGAAAGGAAAAGCTTAAGAAGGCCTCAGCCCCTGAAAGGGCAATGACTAATCCTCTTGTTTCCCTGAGATGGAGGCTAGCTCAGGGGAGTCATCCTGGGAGTGGGTTGGTGGTAGCTGGAATAGAACCTGAGCTAGAACATTGTTCAACAATTCTTGTACTCTGTCCTCTTGGAATCTGTCCTCCTTAGGGATGCCTGTGCAAACACTGACTTGCCTCTGGGAAGGTATGGCTCCTTATCCTTCGGTAGCCTTTGTCTGCTCTTCAGTTATCTCAGCCTTTTCTCGGGTACCATCACACGCGCGCACACGCGCGCGCACACACACACACACACACACACACACACATACATACACAGACACACACACACACTACTTCTTTACCACATGTCCATTCTGCTTGAAAGCAAACCAACAGAAAGGACACAAATCTTACTTTCTTAAAAGCCTTGGGTTCACAGAAAATTATAAATACAGTTTAAAACTCATATTTCTAAATTGAATTGGCTAGTTATTATACATATTTTAAGATTCTTCAGCCATGCAGAACAGGAAGGGTATTTAAAATGTCTGTAAGTCAGCTGCTTAATATTTACTTTATATATTTGCTCAATGAAGGTTGAAATATATTCCATTGCTTTGTATTTACTGTGCTATCTCTAGTTACTCAGTTATTTGTTTGTCAGAAATGTGAATACCATGATACAATTATCATATCCATTTACTAACCAGTATACAAGACACACATCATTACTTTCCCTAAGAAGTCTCTTACTAAGATCATGCTAATAGCAGAGCAGCAGAGAAAAACCAATATTTTCCAACACAAAGCATCAACTAGAGAGATTTCAGTCCCCTTTTCCATAGACATCTCATTTTCTGCTTTCATCTCTGTTATTATTAATAATACATTATTTCTGTGTTAGGAAATGAAGAATGAACTACTCACAATCCAATTCTCAACTGGGTGAGGGAAAGTAAGGAGCAGAGATAATGGCGGACACTTTCAGGTTTCTATGTTAATTCTGCTATGTGGTGTCACACATCAAAAGCAACATAAACATATGCAGTTTGGACTTGTGTGAGACAATGAACTTAATTTTTATCTAAGTGAGGCTGGCAGGAGAGACCCAAATTGTTTCTGTATGGTGATGGATCAAGAATGAGTGTTCTCATATCAAAAGAACATTAAGAGATGAGAAGATGCCCTAGACTGTATGTGCTTCATAGGTACTTGTAGTAGAAAAGAAGAGAAACATAAGGCATATGTGAGCTATCTTTCTGTATTCTTGAACTGCTACTGGTTCTTTGACTTAGACATAAATTAATTCATATTAAATAAGAATTTCATTACTGTTTTATTTTTAAAATTCAAATATTTCTAAACATAATTAACTGATATAAAGTATCATATACTAGAAAATTATACTGAATATTTAAGATACGTTTAAAATTGATCCCTATTCTTGCTTTGCAAAATGCATTAATGCAGACAACTTTCAGTTTCAGAATTCATAACCCTCTGCCATGAAATAGAATTTGAGGATCAGTATAAGTTTGTTAAATTGATTTGAGAAATGGTCACCAAACTCCTGCTAACTTTATTTTGCCAGTTTTGTGCCATAAATCCTAAGTTTCAGATTGCAAATCACATATGCTTAGCAAGAAAACACAGACTTGGAAATCTTGAAAATCAAAGAGTTAGCTTATCACTGGCTGGTACCCTCCTCATGTGTCAGACCCTACCTCATTTATTTATTTTTAATTCACTTTTTCAGTCATTAATTTGACATGTCTGCTTTATGTTTGACAAAGGATAAATCACACTAGTTCTTACATTTACTATTCAGACTTTCTTCCTGGGAAGTAAAATAGATGTGCACACAGCTGTGATTGTGAAGTTTTTGGTTTCTAATATATATCTACTGTGATACAAAAAATCAGACTTGGTTTTCAATTTGGCTGAATGTGGAATCAACTACTAAGTTAGGCACTCCTGTGAAGAATTTTCTTCATTGGATTATTAGAATTAAAATGACCCTCCCTGAACATGTCCAGCACTGTCAACATATGTTTATGTCTGCATACTTGTTTATATGTAACAGCCCATGTAAAAGTATATGAAAGAGGGAATCTTTGATATTTTGCATGCTTGCTTTCAGTTCTTTGGCAAGCTCATCTATCCCGTTGCTGTGGATTTAATTTTCCTAATAGACCCAGCTTCTTTGGACTCACAACATAGACAGGAAACCAGCAGCCCTTCAAGAGTCCTCTAAGGTTTCAGTACCAGATGGGGACTGCTGAGATACACAGCCTTATGAACTGGGCAACTCCTGGGATTCTCAGCCTGTCCCACTGTTGAACTACACAGACCAAATTTTATAAGCCAAGCTCATGTATGCACTCATCTACCAGTTTTGTTTTCTTAGAGACCCTGAATAATATACCTACTGATTTATTAAAGAAAATTACAATCAGCTAGAATGTGGGTAAATAATGATGCAACCAGGTAGAATAGAGTCCAATGCAGATTTTACTTCTAAAGGAGAGATTCTGATATATTTTGTACTAGATATCAATGTATGTAAATTTGCACTCAACATGAATTGATTGAACAACCAAATATGCTAAAAGTGAACAATGGTGCAAAAGATCAGAAAAATAATATGACCAAGAAAATATAGAGTTCTTTTGTCAGAATGTGTGTACAGGTTGCCTTCCAGGGTGCTGAATCATCCACTGTACCTGTGCTTTGTCTGGAAGGATGACCGATTTCCATCTTGAAAATTAGTGAGGAGAGAAGTATGAGGAAAGAAAACAAAAGCCCAAAAGAAGCAACTGTGAGAAGCAGGCTTATTTATCAATTTGTTTTGTTTGGTTGGTTGCTTGGTTGCTTTTTTTTGTTTTTTTTTGTTTGTTTGTTTTTGTTGTTTTTTGGTGTGGTTTTAATTTATTTATTTAATTAAAAGAGAGAAAAAGGCAATTAAAAATTTTATTTTTGTATATATGTTATATGGTGTGTGTGTGGGGGAACACCCTCATAGAAGCATGTGGAGGTGGGATAGAATAGGGGGTTTTCGGAGGGGAAACCAGGAAAGGGGTAACAATTGAAATGTAAATAAAGAAAATATCTAATAAAAATTTTCAAAGAAAAAGAAGTATGAAAATTTTAGTGCTAATATAGACTTAACATAGTCTTCTTACACTTCTCAATTATTGGCAAGAAATCTACAATCCAGGCTATTTTCTTCTTTTTTAAATGTTATATGTTGGACACTTCCAGCCAGTTCATTCTGCAGGGCAGAATGCCAGCTAGTCTGCTCCCCTGAAGACACCACAGACTGAGGCATCCCAGGAGTTCCGCTGCACTCAGAGAATCTGGTAACAACCCTCCTAAATTCTCACAGCTGCTGCTGGGAGCCCAGTGGACTCAAGACGTATCCCCCCCACCCCCACCCCCAGGGTTGTCATTTCTGCTAAGGAAGACTGCTAGCTAATCTTCTCCCCTGACACACCACAGCCTGGGGCATCCCAGGAACTCTGCTGCACACAGGGCAACTGAGCAACTGATGAAGAGCTTGCCTGTTCCCCTGAAGACACCACAGCTTGAAGAAAACCCAGGAGTTCCTCTGTATACAGGGCAACTGGGCAACTGACACCACAGTCTGAAGACTTCCTCAGGGCTCTGTGGCATGCAGGGCAACTGACCCAACAGACTTAAAGCCTCTCTGGATTTCTGCTACACACAGGGAAACAGAAACCACAGTCTGTAGTACCCTCTGGAGAACAGCTTCACAAAGGACAACAGCTGGACTGCTCCTGTGAAGACTCAACAGTCTGAAGGCCTCCCTGGAGGTCTGCTGCAGCCAAAGCAGCAGATCAGAAGCTTCTCTGCCCCTCTGAAGCTTCTGGAAAGCCCCAAATGGGGTCTGCTACAGGACACCTGAAGCAACTCAGGGACAAAAGAGGGAGACTCTGTACAGTCACCCATACCAGCAAACACCAGGGATAAGCAGATGATAAGAAGCAAGCACAAGACCATAAACAACAATAAGCCAATATATATGGGTATCATCAGAACCCAGTTCTCCCACCACAGCAAGCCCTAAATACACCAACACACCTGAAAATCAGGGAGCTGACCTAAAATCCTATCTCATGAAGATAATAGAGTCTGTTAAGGAGGATATAAAATAATTCACTGAGAGAAATACAGGAAAATACAGGTAAACAGGTAGAAGCCCTTAGAGAGGAAACAAAAAAGTCCCTTAAAGAAATTTAGGAAAACAAAATCAAACAGGGAAAGGAATTGAATAAGGAGGTCCAAGACCAAAAAGTTGAATAGAAACAATAAAGAAAACACAAATGGTGGCAACCCTGGAAACAGAAAACCTAGGAAAGAGGTCAGGAATTACAAACTTAAGCATCACCAATATAATACAAGAGATAGAAGAATCTCAGGTATAAAAGATATCATAGAAGAGATTGACACAATTGTCAAAGAAAATTCAAAACAGAAAAAAACTTCAAACCCAAAACATCCAGGAAATTCAGGACACAATGAAAAGAGCAAATCTAGGAATAGTTAGAATAGAAGAGAACAAAGATTCCCAGCTCAAAGGACCTGAAAACAACTTCAACAAAATCATAAAAGAAAACTCCCCTAACCTAAAGAAAGAGATGGCCATAAATGGACAAAAGGCCTATAGAAAACCAAATAAATGGGACCAGAACAGAAAATCCTCTTCTCACATTATAATCAAAACACTAAATGCACAGAAAAAAGAAAGAATATTAAAAGCTCCAAGAGAAAAGGGCCAAATAACACATAAAGGTAGACCTATTTGGATTACATCAGACTTCTCAACAGAGCCACTGAAAGCCAGAAGAGCCTAGACTGAGGTCATGCAGACTCTAAGAGAACACAATGCCAGCTCAGGCTAATATACCAGCAAAACTCTCAATCAACATAGATGGAAAAACCAAAATATTCCAGGACAAAACCAAATTCAAACAGTATCTATTAACCAACCTAGCCCTGCAGAGGATTTTAGAAGGAAAACTCCAACACAAGAAGAGTACCTACACCAAAGAAAAGATAACCTAACGATCATCTCACAACAAAGCCAAAAAGAGAACTGCATGCACATAATGCCACCTACAAAAACAAAAAACAACAGGAACTAACAGTCATCTGTCTTTAATATCTCAATATTAACAAACTCAACTCACCTATGAAAAGACATAAGCTAACAGACTAGAGGCACAAACAAGATCCAGTGTGAGTTCGAGGCCAGCTTGGTTTACAGAATGAGTTCCAGGACAGCCAGGGCTATACAGAGAAACCTGTCTCAAAAAATACAAAAAAATAAAATAAAGGAAGGACGTCCTGAGTTTTGCAGGCAAATGGATGCATCTAGAAAATATCATGCTGGGTGAAGTGATTCAGACCCAAAAGGACATGCATGGTATGTACTCTCTAGTGAGTGGGTATTAGCACAAGTGAGGATACCTCAGTCCCTTTGGAGGGAAATCAATCACAAAGGGGAAGGGAGGGAAGGACCTGGGAGAGAAAGTGGATGGGGTGGGAAGAGGGGAACATTGAAGGAAACCGGCCCGCAGTTTCACTTCATACCGTGGGTGATTCACGAACTGGGGAAGTCGAGTTTCTGTGGAAATAAGCGGGTTAAGAGAGAGAGAGACCACACCAAGAAAGGATGCTTATCAAGGTGTATTCTTTACTTAGAGAAACGGGATATTTATACTTGAGGCGAAACAGTCATGTCTTTTAGCACATAAGTGGGAACAGGAATCGAGCATATCAAAGCAAGGACTCCAGGCAGGAGGGCGGATCAAAGTTTCAGTCCCTTTTGAATACTGGGCTCCCGGTTCTGGCTTTAATCTCTTGAGCTGGCTCCAGACCCCTGGTGAGCCGAGCCGAGTTGCTGTCTCGAGCGTAAATTGAGACCCCTCAGTGCAGTCAGCAGGACCATCACAATTCACCCTGAACTGAATAGTAAAAAAAAAATATATATATATATAGGGAAATGCGATACGATCTCAACACGAATACATGGGTAACAAAGGTGGGGAACACCTTCTGGCTCCACCCTCCAAGGCGATAGCGCACAGTGGGAAATCCAGGCCATGAAACGTCTGTTACCCAGACGGCCTTCATCCACGTGCCACCTATGGTGTCTTCCCAGCCAGAGAAGGGTCATCTGCACAATCTTCCATGTAGAATGCCAAGGCTCGTCCGCAAAACCCAAGGTCCAAGGTCCATCGTAATCTCCGAATATGGCTGACATAACTATTTCAGTCAGGTGCCGAACTCAACAGGGCGGGGTGTGGTGCAGCCGGGAGCCAGAGTTCAAAGCCGGGAGCTGATCACAGAATGATGCAAATCAGTTCCTTAAAGCTG
>NW_022196915.1:5198164-5198491 GCF_008632895.1 Mastomys coucha | reverse complement strand
CGCCATTCAGAAATCCATAACAGGTAATCCCCGGGTGTAAGCACTGCCTTACATAACATTTTCCACTCTTGAGGTAACAATCCAAGTTCTATGATATTGCTAATTAGGGCCTGAGTAAAGGGGGAACTCGGCCCGTAATTTTCCACAGCTCCTTTTAATTCCTTAATGAACTTAACATCAAGGACTTGATAATATCTGTGCATATCGTCATTCTGACTTCTATGTTCCGCAGCCGGATGTGTTACAGAACTACCGTCATCCTGGCCAGAAACTCGGGCTCTGGGACCCATTTCCTCATCCGCAATCTGGTAGCTGTCTTTCTCTTTG
>NW_022196915.1:5186805-5197194 GCF_008632895.1 Mastomys coucha | reverse complement strand
TCATGTCTTTTAGCACATAAGTGGGAACAGGAATCGAGCATATCAAAGCAAGGACTCCAGGCAGGAGGACGGGTCAAAGTTTCAGTCCCTTTTGAATACTGGACTCCCGGTTCTGGCTTTAATCTCTTGAGCTGGCTCCAGACCCCTGGTGAGCCGAGCCGAGTTGCTGTCTCGAACGTAAATTGAGACCCCTCAGTGCAGTTAGCAGGACCATCACAGAACATGATCTGGTTTGGGGTGGGGAAAAGGACTGAAGCCCTGAGGGCCAAAAGAAAGAATGGAAACATGCAACCTCAGGAGGTAGGAGCTTGAGGGGACCCTCCAGAATGCACCAGAGACCTGGAAGGGAAAGACTCCCAGGACTCGAAGGTAGGGAGCTTAGATGAAATGCTTTACAACAGGGTAAGGGAACTTGTAGAGCCCACCTACAGCAGGAAGATAGGGCATCAAATGAAGGAGAGGATTGCCATCCCACAAACAAAACTCCGACCCATAATTGTTCCTATCTGAAAGAACTGCAGGGAAGGAAATGGAGGGGAGCCTGAGGACAAGAAGGTCCATCGACAGGCCCAAAGTGGGATCCATCTCAAGGGGAGATTCCAAAGCCTGACAGTATTTCTGAAGCTATGGAGTGCTCACAAAAAGGGACCTATCATGACTGCCCTCTGAAAGACACAACAAGCAGCTGAGTCAGATGCAGATATTTGCACCCAGCCAATGGCCAGAAGCTGTTGACTCCTGTGATTGAATTTGGGAAAGGCTGAAAGAAACTGAGGAGGAGGGCGACTCTGTAGGATGACCAGCAGTCTCAATTAATCTGGACCCTGAAGACCTCTCAGACACTGGACCACCAGTTCGACACTAAATACCAGCTGATGTGAACCCCCCAATACATATACAGCAGAGGATTGCCAGGTCTGTGTTCATTCAGAGAAGATGCACCTAACCCTCAAGAGACTGGAGGCCCCAGCGAGTTTTGAGGTCTAGTGGGGTGGGGGGTGGGGACATCCTCGTGGATACAGGGGGTGTAGAGGAGGTATGGGATATGGAACAGCCAGAGGGTAGACCAGGAGGGGAATAAAATATGGACTTAAAAAAAGATTAAATAAATTGTTTTTAAAATGTTATATGTTGGTTAACATCAAAAGTATCACTGACCAGCAGGCAATTCCTTCATACTGGTCAAGCTGATAATGTAGAACCAGTTCTAGCTAGGGTGTTCACAAACTCCAGGATCAATTGTGATTTTTTTAAAGTAATACAGACGCTCTCCGTGACAGACTTCACTGATATTTGTTTATAGAAATATTTGTTTTCAATATTCCAGAATGCAAATAGAAAGTGCCTTAATTTGCAGTAGATCGCTGTTATAGGAAGAACTAATTTTCTCCAGCTATGTAGCCCATGGCAGGTTGCCCATGCTTCAGTAAATGGCACCTGTACACATTCAAGTAGCATTAATTTGATCTGGTCATAAAAATAGAAAACATGGGCCCTGATGAGTATTATTAAGTCAATCTAGATGTTGTATAGCTCTTGGCTTATTTTATTTAAAACAATGTTGGTTCACAAACAATAACAAAACTTCTGAATTCCATGGGCTGCTTTGTTTTGTCTTTTCTCTTACACTGTTTGAATATATGTGATCTCTAAGCCAGCATCCAAATGTAGTAGAATTAAGAGTTAGGACTTTGAGAGATGATTGGGTTATGAGCTGCAACCTTATGGAGAAGTTGGTGCCCTTTAAAGAAGGTTGTCTTGCCTCTCCAAAAAAGGGATGATACAAATAAAAAGTCCCAAATATGAGCTAAGAAATAGGCCCTAGCCACACACTAAATATGCCAGCACCTCCAGAATTGAGTAATACAAAGTCCTATTGTTGATAAAAAAAAAAAAAACAACAACAACAAAAACAGGTTGTGGTACATTGTTATATTAATCTGAGCACATTAAATGTAATTTTGATTATTTGACTTTATATTATGTAAAAGTAAATATTAAAATGTATATTATATTTTATTTTATTATTATCTCTTAGAAGCCTGTTTGTTTTCTAACAAGAGACAGAAAGACAGTTGGGCAGGAACTGTCTGTCCCAGTACATTGGAATGAGACAAAACAACCAGAAGAAAAAGTCTATGAAAAGGCATAAGAAACAGATGTACATAGAGGTACATTCATTCACACACTCAGAAATCAGGAATTCCTGAAAAACAGTAAATATATATACCCAAAAGACCTACAGGGTTTCTTGAGCCCCAAGGGAGGGATATGACAGATTTCCAATTTTGCTGAGTATTACAAGGTCGCTCAACCGCTATATAATTAATGTCTTGCTGTGAGCCTCTGTATTTGTTACCAACTGCTTAAAAAGATGTTTCTCTGATAATGGCAGATCAAAAAACTGATCTGTGAGTATTGCAAACTGTGATTACAGGTAATTTTTGTTACTGCTTTTTTTATAAACAACAGTATTATTTGTTTTTTTTCCCAGGATGCTAAGCTATCTAGTCAGAGGATTTTAGTCACCCAAGCAATGCCTGTTATGGTTTCTGCCCCAAGGAATGAGGCATAAATCAAATTGAATATTGGTTGGCTACTCCCACAAGCATTGTGCCACAATTGCACTAACATGTCATGCAGACAAGACACTATTGTATATCTGTGGTTTTGTGGCTGGATTGTTTTGCCCTTCTCCTTTGTTAGAGGACAGAGTACCTTTCTGTACTGATGGTGCTAGAACATAGGGGTGAATGCTCTGTAGGCACCAATTTGACTTCTCCATATTCAATGACTTGTGTTGGTGTTGTCTTCAGCAATAGGTCCTTGATGTCAGTTTGAGAAGAGTAACCTATAGTCTTGGCAATAGCCTGGGTTATTTGGGGATTCCTATGGGACCCTTTTTGGGCAATAACTCAATAAGATTTAACCCATACTTGTTACTGGAAGCTTCATTTGGTGGCAAGAGATGTCAAGTCAGGGCTCTTTCTCCTCCATTATGTAGAGATTTCATTTAGATTACCTTCATATATGTATATATTTTAGGAATATATTTCTACTGTGTTAGGCTTCTACACTGACCCTCAAATGGCCCTAGAAATTTCAATAATTTTAGATGTCTCTCTTCATTCTCCTTTCTAGATCCTCCTGTTCCTGTACAGCCACATTCAACCATAACTATCTGTTCTATTTCCTTTTTATAAAAAGAAATTATCTGTTACCCTCTACTCCCATACTCTGTACCTACCCTCTGTGGGTCAGTGGATTGTAGCTTGGCTATCATTGACTGAACAACTAATATCCATATATAAATGAATATGTACCATATTTGTCTGTCTCCATCTGGATTACCTCAGAACAAACTTTTTCTGATACCAACCATTTAATTTCAAATTTAATATTTCAGTTTTTAACTTCTGAGTAATATGTCACTATGTAATATACCACATTGCCTTTATCCATCCCCCCCTCCCAATTTCTGGCTACTATGAATAGAGCAATAATGTACATGACTGAGCAAGTTTCTTTGAGGTAAGATGAAGTATCATTTGGTTATAAGTCCAAAAATGATATAGCTGGATCTTTAGATAGATCAATTCTCATCTTCCTGAGCAACTACCACACTGATTTCCACAGCAGTTCTACAAGTTTGCACTTCTACCAGCAATGGATGAGTGTTCACTTACCCCACATCCTTGCCAGCATGAGTTCTCATTTGCTCTATTGATTTTATCCAGTCTGATTGGTGTAAGGTTAATCTCAAAGTAGTTTTGATTTGTATTTCCCTGATGTCTAAGGTTGTTGAACATTTTTAATTGTTTCTCAACCATTTTAAATGTGTACCCAATTTTTAAATTGGGTTGTTTTCTTGTTATTAATTTTCCTTTTAGTTCTTTATAGATCTTGAACATACGCCTTGTATTAGATGTGTAGTTGGTAAATGCTTTCTCCCATTCTATAGGCTGTCAATTTGCATGACAGTGCCCTTGTCATGTATAATCTTTTTTTGTTTGTTTGTTTCATGAGGTCCTATTTAGTCTTTATTTCATTGCCTGTACTAACGCTGTTCTATTCAGAAAATCTTTTCCTGTACCAATGGATTCAAGCCTGTTCCCCATTTTCTCTTTTAATCAGGTTCAGTGTATCTGGTTTTATGTTGAGGTCTTGATCTATTTGGTGTTGGGTTTTGTGCAGAGTGATAAATATTTAGATTTGTTTACATGTAGCTATGCAGTTTGACCAGCACCATTTTTAAAGATGTTTTCTTTTTCCAGTGTATATTTCTAGCTAGCTTATTAATAAAAAATAGGTGTTTGTAGGTATATGAAGTTATGCATGTATTTTAAAATTGATTGTCTTAATGAACATAAATATTTTTGTGCTGATATCATACTGCTTTTGTTACTATAACACTTCACTAAATTTTGAGGTTAGGGATAATGACACCTCCAGCAGTTCTTTTATTATTCAGAATTGTTTTGCTAACCTGGATTTTTTTGCATATACAAATGAAGCTGAAAATTGCTGTTTCAAGATCTCTTAAGAATTGTGTTAGGATATTGATGGGGATGGCATTGAATCTATGGATTGCTTTGGTAGGGTAACCATATTAACTATGTTAAACCTACCAATCTTTCCATGGAAGAACTTTCCATCCTCTGATATCTTTTTTCAAATTCTTTCTTCAGAATGTTAAAATTTTTAGCATAGAGAAGATTCATGTTACCAAAATTAGAGATGAAAATAGAGATATAACAACAGACCCTGTGGCATTCTAGAGAATTATAAGAACATATTTTATAATTTTCTCAATACATACCAGCTCCAAATATTAAATCAAGAACAAATAAGCAATTTAAACAAACTAAACAAACAAACACACACACACACCAGGGCCTGATAGTTTTAGCACAGAATTCTTCCAGATTTTCAAAGACATGTTAACACGTCTACACATTATTCTACAAATAGAAACAAAAGGAACATTGCTTGATTTATTTTATGAGGCCACAGTTACCCTGATACCCAAACCACATAAAGACCCAACTGTGAAAGGGAATTACAGATCAATTTTCCTTATGAACATAGATGTCCTTATGAACCTAATCTAAGAATACAATAAAAGAAGATCCACATGATCACATGGACTTCATTCCAGAGATGAAGGGATGGTTTAGCATACATGAATTGATAGATGTAATCTACCATATAAACTGAAAGACAAAAAAAATGATATTATCATATCATTGATATAGATAAGGATTTTGAAAATTTCCAATACCCCTTCATGATAAAAGGTCTGGAGAGACTAGGATTAATGGACATATATCTATATAATAAAGGCAGTTTACAGCAAGCACATAGTCAGTGTCAACTTAAATGGAGGAAAACTCAAAGCAATTCCACTAAAAGCAAGAACAAGGCAAGGTTGTGCACTCTTCCCATACCTATACCTATACTTCGCTAGAGGAATATATCTTAGCTAGAGCAATAGGACCGCTAAAGGAGATCAAGGGGATATTACTTGGAAAGAAGGAAGTCAAAATATCTTTATTTACAGAAGACATGATAGCATACATAAATAATTGTTTAAATCCTATCTGGAGACATTTAGAGCTGATAAACAAGTTCAGCAATGTAGCTCGATACAAAAATCAGTAGCCTTCCTATATACAGATGACATAAGGACTGAGAGAAAAAATCATGGAAGTAACACCTTTTATAATAGTTTGAAATTATATAAAATAGCTTCAGATAACTCTAATCAAGCAAAATCCTAATATTTTAAAAGTAACTTTGTTCAGAGAAACATAGGGGGTGCTCTAGGGGTGGTGCAGAAGTTAAAAGCATGCTTTGCTCTTGCAGATGATGCAAATTCGGTTCCCATCATTTCTTCTAGTGCCACATAACTATCTCTAACAGCTACTGGAGAGGATTTAACACCTTCTTCTGGTCTTCATGGGACCTTCACTTACATGCAGGAACACACACCTCACACATGTAAAAATGTAAAACGTAATGCTCCATATGTAGATCTTAATCAGCACAAAGTTCTTTTTATTTTTTCCTTCAAGGAGTCATTCTTCAGTCTCAACAAAAACAAGGTACTGCCATACATGACTATTTAAAAAATACCCTGAGCTTGGAGGAATACTATTTCCTACTGAGGTTAAAGGTGTTTCCAGCCAACTACGGCATTCATTCAATGTATTAACAGCTGTCTAATGTGCCTGCTACCGAGAAGTAAATGAAACATGCCAATATTCAGTTTATTCCATTAGATCATAGTTATTTCCTCTGTACCATATGCATAACTAATATTACATCCATTAACCATCATTTTCAATGCCATTTTCCTGATCTCACATTTGACAACTTCCTTCACAGTTTTATATGCAATTTGGAAAGCAACTTGAAAACATACCATTAGAGCACTTTCTTTAGTTCTGATAGTTTTATAAAGAAGATGGTTTTTACTTTATGCTAAGAAAATGAGGCTGTGGTACAAGAATTTGTGCTCAAAATGTTGTATGTTCATCTTTCTTAGTATGCTCAGAGCTTCTAAAAGTAACATTTTCCCACAATACTTTTCTAAGTGACTGCTGAGAGGCTTTTGCATAATGGCTTATGGAGGTGGCAATTCTGAGGTCATAATCATAGGAGTCATTAAGATATTTGCATTACATTTTTCCGTTCTTCTGCAAGTCAGTCCTACAGACATTTTACTTGCCACTCATGTTGGTTTGTGGTAATATATCTTCCAAAACAGTTTGGCTCTTTGAAAAAAGGTGGTTGTTTGGTAGGAGCTCTAGAGCCCAGCTGTACATCCTTCTCTTTGCTGGGTCCAATTCTCAGTAACACCTAAATGAGTAACAAAACAATACCCATAGCCATACAACTTCTCAAAGCTCTCAATAGAGATGTGAGAGATATAACTAATACTAAAAGTATTTGGAAAACCTACTTTTTGTAATATATATTAGGCAATATATATTAATATGAAAATGTAGCATGTAATATATTATGTTCACACACACACACATATATATACATATATATACATATATATACATATATATATATATGTATATATATATATATATATATCCCTTAGTTAGGGTTTTACTATTGTGAAGAAACACTTTGACCATGGCAATTCTAATAAAGAGCAACATTTAATTGTTAATTGCCTTATCATTTCAGAGGGTTAGCCCATTATTGTCATGGTAGGAAGCATGGTAGCATACAGACTGGCATGGTGTGGAGATGGATCTAAGAGTTCTACATTTTGATCTACAGGCAGCAAAAAGTGACTGCATGCCACCCTGCATGTAGCTTGAACATAAGAGACCTCAAACCCCACCTGCACAGCATCACATTACCTCCAGTAAGGCCACTCCTACTCAATCAATGCCACATCTTCTCATAGTGCCCTTTCCTATGAAGCAAACATACATACACATGAGTCTATGGGGAACATACCTATTCAATAAGTATGTGTAAACATACTAGGGATTATTTGCATATCTGAAGATTGCCCAGTGCCAGGTTTAGGACACCTGTAGGCATATATTTTTTTGCAACCTACTTTTAAAAAGGGTTCAACCTTTCCTCTAGTCCACCATCCAGCAGAGGTAGTGAAAGAGAAAAGTTGTAAGATATGGGGGAATTGGACCTCTTCATCAACAGTTTTGAGGGTGAGCTTGATCTTCTTTCAGCAAACATCAAATACAATTCAGCTGCTGCTGCAGACCAGTCCTCTAGACTGGCAGATACCATGCAAGAACCAGCACCTATAGTCCAGTCCTTGGTTCAAGCAGACACTAGACACAAGCCAGCAACTGTATTTGAGTTCAGAAGAAGCATCCAGGCTCACAAACCATCCTGAGGAGGCTACAGAAAAGCAAGGTTCCATAGGAACCTTGAGAGCAGTTCAAGGCAAGTATTATCACAAGTTGAGTTCAACAACACTATGTAAGGTGAAGAATATTAATTAGTGTTATTGGTGAGGAATAATAAGCAAACCAAACCACAGCTCAGTGCTTGCCTCTCACTGTCTGTTGGGTCATATGTATATCCTTTATCAAACATCCTTTCACATGTTTGGTATATCCAAACATCCTTTCTCCTGTGTCTGTTTCAGGAAAACAGTCTTTCACATATTTGCTTTAGCAAGACATTCTTTTACCTCTATGCCCCAGCCAAACTCCATTTGATGTAATTAAGCTTTTCAAAGAAATAGAAGTTTCCATTTCACATACCTCAAATGGAGTTAATGATCAGATGCGCTTCTGGAACGCCCCATAGAAATACAGATTGTTGCTATTGTTCTTGTTTTTACACCACAACTTGGTGGAAAGATCCTGTTGCTGAAGATGCTACACAGAAGAGGAGCCAGAAAGATTGTAAGAGCTAGAGGTTGTAGAGGACTGAAGCAAAACAGTATCTTGTGGAAATGAGAGCATCAGCATATTCAGCATAGATGATCTCCCAGTACTCTTTGCTAGATGATGAACTGATCAAGTTCCAAAGCCAAAATGCCAACTTTTGATGCTAGCCGTCAATATTGTGGTTTAGCCGAGTAGTTGATGGAATCAGTCTTCAGACGTTTACACTTCCCGACAGGTAAATAGCTTACATCTCATAAGGCTGCAAAACAGTCTTAAGATTGGCACTGTCAAAATAAAACATTTTTATATGTATACAATTTAGAGAACTCTAAAAATGATTAATTTTGGAAAGAAATGAGGGTGTGGGTCCTAAAAGTATAGACCCTTTGTTTTGCCTCAAGATACAGGTGAAGAAAAATAACCATTGTCAAAATATATCGCCATATCGCTGAGATGCTTCTTGCCTTTCCATAATAAAAATTGTGAATATATTTTCTTCCATAAAATGAATTGCTTTACACACAAAAATGCACCATTCAACATTCATAGAACTAGAGCTATGCAGATTTAGGTACATAATACAGAATAAAAGCTTTTTGTTTTCTTAGCTGTAGGACTGGTAAATTACCTATTCTGTGGTTTATGGTATAGTTTCTTCTGAATTGATAGCTTTTTCAAGGTTCTCTGTGAAAGTAAGGTTGTTAGTCAAAATGGCTTATACAAATTAATTTGCTTGCTTGCATTCACTGAGTTATGATAGAAATAATCTTATATCATTCTCCTATAGCTTTTAAAACATAGACTCAACCATAATAATGGTCATAATTCAAATGAGCACAGATATTGAGATATTGAGTGAAATCCCCACATCAAGTATAATTACTCTGTCACCAATCAATCTTTTTCTTGTACTAAAAATAAGCTAAATCAAGTTACGAAACTTTTAGGATTAAAGCACAATAGGTTGTACACTGTAACTTCTTCAGGAATGATGCAGGTTGTTGTATGTTGTATATCATGGGACAGGGAAATAAATTTTAGATCAACATAAATGAAAATTGTATCTGCTCAAACAATTCTCTGTACTTATGACTCACTGGTTAGCCCTGAAGAAAAATGAGGTTCATCTTTCTAAACACACCACTGATGCCTGCTTACCAGACCTGATTGCAAACCTGTGCTGACACCTGTACTGCCTGTGAATGAGCAAGCCCAGTGTATTTCTCCAGTCTTCATACCTGGGTGGTGTTTATAAGTCAGATAGATCTGTTCCATATCTGTGTCATATCCTGACAGTCTAATTAGAAATAAGTTTTTTCCTTTGAATTCTTATAACAATAATACTAGTTCGGTTGGCATGCTCTAACATCCCACCCTAAAGTCTTCAAGTCCAATATGGAAGTACATGCTTCAAGAATCTGAGGCAAGAAGGTATTGGTTTTGTAGCCAGCCTAGCCTACATGAACAGTACCAGCCTGGGTTTCAAACTAAGACTTGTTTTACATTTTAAAGGTAGTCAAGTTCACCTCCTATTTTCTCAACTGAATTTCAAATGCTTTGGAAGGTAAGACCCATGCTTTCTTGACTACCATAGATCTGGATCCAATTTATTTCTGAACCAGTCATACTATATGTTCCCTTTCTATGTGTATGTGTGTTTTCCATTGTTTTTGTTTTTGTTTTTGTTATTAAAGACCAGACTTAGTCCATGATGATGTGATAGGGTCCACACAACACACCTCACACAATAATAGTGGGAGACTTCAATGCCCCACTCTCATCAATGAACAGATCAGGGAAACACAAACTAAACAGATACACAGTGAAACTAACAGAAGTTATGGACCAAATGGATTTAACAGATATCTATAAAACACTTCATCCTAAATCAAAGAATATACCTTATCTCAGTACCTCATGGAACCTTCTCCAAAACTGACCATATAATTGGTCACAAATCAGACCTCAACAGATGTAAGAAGATGTACCTCCTAACAGA
>NW_022196915.1:5184824-5186795 GCF_008632895.1 Mastomys coucha | reverse complement strand
TAAACACTCTACTAAATAATAACTTGCTCAAGGAAAAAATGAAGAAAGAAATTAAAGACTTTTTAAAATTTAATGAAAATGAAGACACATCATACCAAAACTTATGGAACACAATGAAAGCAGTGGTAAGAGGAAAACTCATAGCTCTATGTGCCTCCAAAAAGAAACGAAAGAGAGTGTACATTAGCAGCTTGACAGCATACCTGAAAGCTCTAGAACAAAATGAGACAAATACACCCAAGAGGAGTAGATGGCAGGAAGTAATCAAACTCAGGGCTGAAATCAACCAAATAGAAACAAAAACAACAAAAGAAAGAATCAACCAAATCAGGAACTGGTTCTTTGAGAAAATCAACAAGATAGATAAACCCTCAGCCATATTAAGGAGAGAGCACAGAAACAGTATCCAAATTAATAAAATCAGAAATGAAAAGGGAGACATAACAACAGAAACTGTGGAAATTCAAAAAGTAATCAGATCCTACTACAAAAGTTAATATTCAAATAAATTGGAAAATCTGGATGAAATGGACAATTTTCTAGACACATATAAGGTGCCAAAGTTATAAGAGAATCAGATAAACCATCTAAACAGTCCCATAACCCCTAAAGAAATAGAAGCAGTCATTAATAGTCTCCCCACCAAAAAAAAAAGCCCAGGACCAGATGGGTTCAGTAGAGAATTCTATCAGACTTTTAAAGAAGAACTAATACCAATACTTTTCCAATTATTCACAAAATAGAAACAGAAGATACACTACCCAATTCATTCTAAGAAGCCACAACTACGCTTACATCAAAACAACTCAAAGACAAAACAAAGAAAGAGAACTTAAGACCAATATCCCTTGTGAACATTAATGCAAAAATACTCAATAAAATTCTTGCCGAAGGAATCAAAGAACACATCAAAATGATCATTCACCACAAGCAAGTAGGCTTTATCCTAGGGGACGCAGGGATGGTTCAATATAGGGAAAGCAATCAATGTAATCCATAACAAAAAAAGCTCAAAGAGAAAAAAAAAACATGATCATTTCATTAGGTACTGAAAAAGCATTTGACAAAATTCAGCATCTCTTCATGATAAAAGTCTTGGAAAGATCAGGAATTCAAGGCCCATGCCTAAACAAACCAGTAGCCAACATCAAAC
This sequence comes from Mastomys coucha, assembly GCF_008632895.1. Taxonomy (NCBI): domain Eukaryota; kingdom Metazoa; phylum Chordata; class Mammalia; order Rodentia; family Muridae; genus Mastomys; species Mastomys coucha. The sequence continues at coordinate 5,185,642 of NW_022196915.1, read as the reverse complement.
TAAATGGAAAGAAACTTGAAGCAATTCCACTAAAATAAGGGGCTAGACAAAGCTGCCCATTCTCTCTCTATCTTTTCAACATAGTACTTGAAAATCTAGCTAGGGCAATTAGACAACAAAAGAAGGTCAAATGGATACAAATTGGAAAGGAAGAAGTCAAAGTATCAATATTTGCAGATGATATGATCCTATATTTAAGTGACCCCAAAAATTCCACCAGAGAATTTCTAAAGCAGATAAACAACTTCAGCAAAGTAGCTGGATATAGAATTAACTCAAAATAATCAATAGCCTTCCTCTACTTAAAGGAGAAATAGGCTGAGTAAATCAGGGAAATGACACCCTTCACAAATAATAGCCACAAATAATATTACATACTTTTTTTTACATACCTTAATTTGACTCTAATCAAGCAAGTGAAAGGTTTATATGATAAGAACTTCAAGTCTCTGAAGAAAAAAATCAAAGATCTCAGAAGATGGAAAGATCTCCCATGCCCATGGATTGGCAGGATTAATATAGTAAAAAGGCCATCTTGGCAAAAGCAATCTACAGATTCAATGCAATCCCCATCAAAATACCAACTCAATTCTTCATAGAGTCAGAAAGAGCAATTGGCAAATTTGTTTGGGATAACAAAAACCCCAGGATAGCTAAAACTGTTCTCAACAATAAAAGAACTTTTGGGAGGATCACTATCCCTGACCTCAAGCTGTATTACAGAGCAATCGCAATCGTGATAAAAAACTGCATGGTATTGGTACAGAGACAGGCAGGAAGATCAATGGAATAGAATTGAAGACACAGAAATGAACTCA
>NW_022196915.1:5177957-5184766 GCF_008632895.1 Mastomys coucha | reverse complement strand
AAAAAAAAAAAAAAGACAGCATTTTTAATAAAAGGTGCTGGCAGTCAGTATGTTGAAGAATGCAAATTGATCCATTCTTATCTCCTCGTACAAAGCTTAAGTCCAAGTGTATCAAGGACTTCCACATAAAACCAGATAAACTGAAACTTATAAAGGATCCAAAAACATCTTCAACAAAACCATAGATGAAAACTTCCACAACCTAAAGAAAGAGATGGTCCTAAATGTATAAGAAGCCTATAGAACAGCAAATGGATTGGACCAGAACAAAAAATCCTCTTGTCATGTAATAGTCAAAACATTAAATGCACAAAACAAAGAATATTAAAAGCTTTAAAGGAAAAGGGCCAAGTAACATATAAAAGCAGATCTATCAGAATTACACCAGACTTCTCAACAGAGACCCTAAAAGCCAGAAAAGCCTCAACAGAGATCATGCAGATCCATAGAGAACACAAATGCCAACCCAGGCTACTATACCCAGTAAAACTCTCAATCATCATAGGAGGCAAAACCAAAATATTCCAGGAAAAAAAAAAACAAATTTAAACAATGTCTATCTATAAATCCAATCCTTCTGAGGATTCTAGAAGGAAAACTTCAATATAAAAATGGTACCTATACACACACAGACAAAACCAAGATATTAATCATCTCAGAACAAAACCAAAAGGAGAGACTCACATACCCTAATGCCACCTACAATAACAAACATAACAGGAACTAATAACCACCTGTCTTTAATATCACTCATTATCAACAGACTCAATTCTCCAATAAAAAGACATAAGCTAACAGACTTGATAGGAAAGCAGGGTCCAGGATTTTACTGAATACAAGAAACACTCCTCAATGACAGTGACGGCATTGTCTCAGAGTAAAAGACTGAAAAAAAGTCTTCCAAGAAAATGGCCCCAACAAACCAGCAGAAGTTGCCAATCTAATATCCAGTAAAAGACTTTCAACCAAAAGTTAACAAGCAGGATGGGGAAGAATACTTCATATTCACCAAAGGGAAAATCCACCAGGAGAAAGTCTCAATTCTCAGCATATACACTTTTAAACTGATGGTCTGTGAAGAATGCTTTGGATTATACTTTTATCATTGAGTATTTTCTACATAAATGGCTAATTCATTAATTTCATTCTAAACAGAATATTTTTTTTTCTTCTTTTGAGAAAAAAGTCAATTGGTTGAGCAAGATGTGAATTGGGTGAAACTTGGTAAATATGAAGGCTAAATTCATCTTGAAGGTGAATTGATAGACTAGTAAAACACATTTCAACACATTATTGGAGTTTTGAAATCAGCCACTATCCACAAGGAATTGTTTAAGAAGTCCTTCTCATGAGCAGGCATGATAACCTGTAAATTCACCCTAAAGAAATAGAATTGACCAGCCTCTTCCATTGTCTTGGCTCATGTTCCCCCAGTTTCTTTTCAATGTTTCACAAGATTCTTGTGAATACATTCAGTCTAGGCTTAGGTTGATGGCATCATCTCACATAAAATAACTACCTCTAGGTGGATCTTCCAACAAGGCCTTCCTGTGCACTAGTTCATTTAAATAAATCTATAAAAAAGACTTCATGGTTACTGGCCATGGCATGTGCATTCTTCTCACCCTTCAGAACTTATGAGACTTTAAAACTATTATGATTAACTGATGTTCATCATGAACAGATTTAGAGCATTCATGACTTAAAGGAAGTAAATATTTAGTATCAGATTCTAGGTATTCTATCTGTATATCTTCTGATGACATGTCTACAAAAACTGTAATCTGCCCATGCACTAGGTTCATCTTAGGCATTACTTTTTTTTTTTTCTAGACAGGGTTTGATGAATCAATCAAGTCATGTTGCCAATATATTTTCCCAAGAATTTTGATGTAATTTGTTTAAATGTCAAAACCAGAATAACTGATAGAAAGTTCAACTAAACAGGCTGTCAAGAAGATGGGTCAGATAATATGTCTCCATCAGTCTACTTAATCATCCATACTGAGTTTGGGGGTCAGTTTATTGGAAAAACCATCAATCAATTTGCTAAATAGATTATTTTCATCACATGAATGGCCTTGAAATGTAGCTTAAGTGATAAGTGGCTCATTCTCAGGAGTGAAGGAAAGGAAGATGGTGAAAAATCATGGCAACCGAAGGACTATATTGGACAGAGCAGGCAGCCACCATCCTAGATGTTGTATGAAAGTATGAAAGTTACTTTGGCAAAAATTCAGTTGTATCAACAGTCAGAAATTTAATTTAATTAAACCATTTCAAGGTAGTTAATACATTTATAATTTCTAAATTTCTGAGATTATTCAACATATAAGTAGCTTATGGTCATTTTTGTCTGTTTGTTCATTAGTTTCTGATGAAGAAGTAGCAAGTGGTTGGCCAAGGAAATTTTCAATAAATTTTCAACATGTAACTCACATCTTGGATCTCCATGCCTCTTCTGCATTTCTTTACCTCTGTGCCTCTGCCTTCATGCTTTGCAGTTAGGTCTACCTGTTCCAGAGTCTTCTTGATGCAGACTAGCTGCTTGTTTTTTTTTCCTTTTCCTGTTGTGCCCTACTGACAATCAGAGGTATCCCTGATTCCTTACTTCTGCAGTTCAGAGATGAGCCACATCCCTGGACTCATCCTGACAGTTGTCCCTACATTTGTCCAGTTCATTTGAACTCTCCAGGCTTTGGGACATTTCAGCCTTCCCTTTCACAAAACAATTGCAACAAAAAATCACATCTACTTTGCCTAAGCCCTACAGCCTAATAATAATGCTGCTCATTTTACCAACCCCCCCAAAAAAACCTTAAGAAATACAAAAAGAAATATTATCATTAACTAATATGTACATTTTAAAGAGCTTATTTAAACTCTACTTTTCCCATAATTTATTTTTATTCGCATTAAAGCCAATCACAACCTTCTTCCTTCTCTCCCAGTCCAGCCCTTGCAAATTTCTAACCCTATTACCCCCTCCCATTCTTCTCAGAGAAGGGGACACCTCCCTGCCTTGCATACCAACCCACCCTGGGACATCTAGTCCCAGGAAGACTAAGCACCTCCTCTCCCACTGAGGCCCAACCAGGCAGTCCAGGTAAGTGAAAGGGATCCAATGGCAGGCAACAGTCAGAGACTTTCCCCACTCCAAATGTTAAGGGATCCATATGAAGACCACACTTCTCATCTGCTATGAATGTATGTGGAGCCTCGGTTTGGCCCCTGCATGCTCTTTGGTTGGTAGTTCAGTCTTTGTTAGCCCCATTGGGCCCAGGAAAGACCTAATCCCATGGAATGTGTCTCAAATTGGGCAATGTCATAGGTTAGCCATTTCCTCAGTCTCTGCTCTGTCTTCATTACTGCACATCTTTTAGACAAGAAAAATTTGGTGTTGAACAATTTATGGATAGGTTGATGCCCCCTCCTTCCACTGGAAATCACTCCTGGGTACAGGAGGCTATATCCCCTACTCGTAGGAACTTCAGCTATGCTCACCCCCTAACCCCAACAAACTTCCTGTAACCTCCCTATCCCAGGTCTTCAGCTGGTCTCAGAAATGCTGCCCATTCTCACAGCCCTCTCTGACACCTCTTCCCACACATTATTGCTATCCACATACTCTTCCTCACCTCCTCTTCTACCGTGTTCACTCTCCTCATCCACCTCTCACAAATCCTCCTTTGGGCACTCCTTATACCCAGTTTCTTTGGGTCTGTGGATTGTTCTATGGCTATCTTGCATTTTATGGCTGATATCTGATTATAAGTGAGTATACACCATACATGTCTTTCTGGGACTGCACTACCTCACTCAGAATGATATTCTCAAGTTCCATCCATTTGTCTGCAAATTTTATGTCTTTGTTTTTAATAGCTGAATAGTATTCCATTGTGTAAATGAACCACATTTTCTTTACCTATTCTTCCATTAAGGAACATCTAGATTGTTTTCAGTTTCTGCTTATTATGAATAAATCTGTCTCAAGCATAATTGGGCAAGTGTCCTTGTGGAATAGTGGGGGGTTTTTTGGGTATGAGCCCAGAAGTTATATAAGTGGATCATGCAGTAGAACTATTCCCAATTTACTAAGAAACCACCAAACTGATTTCCAAAGTGGTTGTACAAGTTTTCCATGCCACCAGCAATAGAGGATTGTTCCCCTTGCTCCATATCCTCACCAGCATGTGTCGTTCTGACAGGTATAACAATTTCAGAAGCATTGTAATTTGCATTTCCCTTAACTATGGACATTGAACATTTCTTTAAATACTTCTTGGCCATTCAAGATTCCTCTGTTAAAAATTTTTCTGTTTAGCTCTGTGCCACATTTTTAAATTAGGCTACTCGGTTTATTGATGTCTAATTTCTTCAGTTCTTTATATTTTGTATCTTTTCCTGTAGAACACATAGACTGCTACCAGATGGGCATAAGAACTGATGATGTGAGGCATGCTCAAACTCTGGGAAACTCAGAGATCTAAGATGGTAGGGATGGAGCTACCCCTTTCCAGCCTCTACTGCCTACTCTGGAATAAATAACCATGACCAGCAACTAAGAAAACCATAGGCACTCAGTCATATAGCATTGCACCTGTAGCTCTTCTTTGTGCTATATAGATAACCTTAGCCTTCAGCCAATGACCTCTCTTCCTGGATATTCTTGCAATCTTCCCCCTTCAAGACTAATATTTGATTCATCCTGAATAAAGTATATACATCCACACCCATTCTAAATAAAGCAATATGAACTAAAAGGATAGTCTCTGAGCCTGGTTCACTAATGATTGACTTTGGGAAGGCTTTCACATAAATGAGCTTTGCATAAATGATGCTAAGACTCCTGAAAAAGGCCCTCTTCTTCTCCTGCCCCTCAAGTACTCAGTACTTGCTCCCAACTGAACTGTATCCTGCTCTTCTCAGGCCACTTCCCTCATTAGGTATGGCATGTAGCTGCTGTCTCATACCCTGAAGAAAGGACACATGACATCTCCATTCCTGACTTCATCTCCATGTGGTAGAAGAAGTCAGCACCTGGACACCCAGATATGAGACGGGGAACCAGCATTTGTCCCAGACCCTGCTTTCCCCTCCAGATCTTGTAAGCAGTGGCCCAATGATGCCGCAGAAGAAAAGCAGGCTATAGACTCTGCTTTCTTTTCTGTGAGCCAATGAATGCCAGACACCACTGGCAAAAAAAAAAGAAAAAGGAAGGAAGGAAGGAAGGAAGGAAGGAAGGAAGGAAGAAAGGAACGAAGGAACAAAGGAAGGAAGGAAGAAGAGAAAGGAAAAGAAAAAGAAAGAAAAAGAAAAAAGGAAAAAGGAAAAGAAAAAAAAAGAAAGAAAAAAAGGCAGAACCCAGAATCCACAAAGAATGTGTTGCTCACATTTTTTCCATTCTGTAGGCTGCCATGTTTTCTATTGATTATGTCCTTAGCCTTGAAAATCCTTTTTAGTTTAATGAGGTCTCATTTATTAATTGATCTTAGCACCTGAACCATTCAGGAAGTTGTCTCCTGTGCCAATGAGTTCCAGGCAGTTCCCCACTTTCTCTTCTATTAGATTGAGTGTGTACAGTTTTATGTTGAGGTCTTTAATGGACTTGGATTTGAATTTTATGCAGGATTTTTTGAATCTATTTTCATTCTTCTACATTCAGGCATCCAGTTAAACCAGTACCATTTGTTGAGGATACTTTCATTTTTCCATTGTATGGTTTTGCCTTCTTTGACAAATATAAGGTGTCCAAAATTATGTGGGTTTATTTTGGGGTCTTTAATTCTATTCCATTGATCAACCTGCTAGTTTTATACCAACACCCTGCAGATTTTATTATTATTGCTCTGTACTACAGCTTAAAATCAGGGATGGTGATTCCTTCTGAAGTTCTTTTACTGTTCAGGATTGTTTTTAGTTATCCTAGTTTTTTCATTTTTCCATATGATATTAAAAATGCTTTTTTAAGGTCTGTAAAGAATTGTGATGGAAATTGCATTGAATCTGTAGACTGCTTTTGGTAAGATGACCATTTTTACTATGTTACCCTACTGATCCATGAGAGATCTTTCCATCTTCTGACATCTTACTTCTGATATCTCACTTTCTTACTTCAGAGACTTGAAATTCTTGTCATACATATCTTTCACTTTTTGGTTAGAGTTACAGCAAGATATTTTACATTATTTGTAGTTATACATTTCCTAATTTCTTTCTCTGCCAATATATCATTTGTATAAAAAAGGGATACTGGACCAGTGGGACCAGGCACACAGGAACTCTGCCAGCCCAGTGATGTGGGTTCCTTCTGGTCTGTCTGGGCAGGGGTCCAGAGCAGATATTGGGCGCAAGCTCTGCAGCCAGTCCCACAACACCCAGAGGAAGCTCCACTCCCAGGTGCTCTGACACACCCAGGATCAGAGGTAAGCAGGAACCAACATCTGTCCCAACACTGGGAGTAACTGGGACAAACAGGACCAGGCACACAGGAACTCTGCCAGCCCAGTGACTTGGGTTCCTTACGGTCTGTCTGGGTTAATGTTCTTAGCAGACCTTGGGCACAAGCTCTGCAGCCAATCCCACAACATAGAGAGAAAGCAACACTCCTAGGTGATCTAACAAGCCCAGGATCCCAGGATCCCAGAACCACAGGATCACAGAGACAGCTTGACTCTGAGGAATTCTGACACAACCAGGATCGTAGGAAGGACAGGCCCCAGTCTGATTTAGCAAAGGTAAGTAGCACTAGAGTTAACCAGATGGCGGGGGGCAAGCATAAGAAAATAAACAACACAAACCAAGGTCAC
>NW_022196915.1:5176364-5176695 GCF_008632895.1 Mastomys coucha | reverse complement strand
ACTGTCAGCTTGTTTGTGACAATGTCTTGCTGTGTACAACATAAGGGTCTTGAAATCTTGCTTCTCCTTTCTCAGCCTCTCTATTAGTATTTCATGTTTTTACATTATACTATGGTTTTCAGAACAGTTTATATATTTCAAAAGTATTTATATATCCAAAAGGAACATAGATGATTAACTAGGGAGGTGGCTTATAAGAGAACAACAAAGTGAGACTGAATGCTTTGCTTGACATTTGTAATTCTTGTATCAAGTCTGAAGAGGAGGACTTTATAAATTATTCTTTCTCTGAGATGAATGCTTTTCCAAATTATCACAGCTAATGAACCAA
>NW_022196915.1:5163622-5175786 GCF_008632895.1 Mastomys coucha | reverse complement strand
TTATAATACTTACTTTTATTGTTATAATATTTTATAAATTTTAAGGAATACGACAAAAAAGATATTATAGGTATTGAAAGGGGTGTCTATGGGAGGAGCGGTGGTACAAAAGGGAAAAAAAGAATGTGACTCAATTCTATTTAATTAAAATATGTTTTTTAATGTTAACAAATTCAGATAAATTGAAATCATGTAACTTTTCTCATCATAATGCAATAAAAGTTTAAAATAAAAAGGGATACTGACTTTTCTGGGTTCATTTTCTATCCAGCTACTTTGGTGAAGGTGTTTATCAGTTGTAGGAGTTCTCTGGTAGAATTTGGAGGCGTTGTTTATGTATAGTATTATATCATCTACAAATACTTTGACTTCTTCCCTTCCAATTTGTGTCACCTTGATCTGCTTTAGTTGCCTTATTGCTGTAGGTAGAACTTCAAGTACTATGTTGAATAGATAGGGAGAGAGTAGCCAGCCTTTATTCTGTCCCTGATATTAATGAAATTGCTTTAAGTTTCTCTCCATTTAATTTAATATTGGCTATTGGTTGTATATTGGTTTTATTATATTTAGGTATATACCTTGTATCCCTGATCTATCCAAGACTTTTAACATGAAGGGGTGTTGGATTTTGTCAAAAACCTTTACATTAGATCATTTTTAATAAGATGATCATGTGGATTCTTTTCTTTCAGTTTGCTTATATGGTAGATTACATTGATAGATTTTCATATATTTAACTATCCCTGCATCCCTGGAATGAAGGCTACTAGATCATGGTGGATCATGTCTTTGGTAGGTTCTTGGATTCTGATTGCAGATATTTTATTGAGTATTCTTGCAAGCTTTAATCCATGGTAGTCTTATCAGAAACAAGTATTTATTTCAATTTTCTGGTTTCTTTTGAAGCTTGCTTTTGTGACTGACTGTATGGTCAGTTTTGGGGAAGAGTCCATAAAGTGCTGAGAAGAAGGCATATATTTTTGTTTTTTTCAGTGAAGTGTTCTGTAGATATCTTTTGGGTATATTTTATTCATAACCTTTGTTAGTTTCATTATTTCTGTGTTCAGTTTTTGTCTCAATGACCTGTCCATTGGTGAAAGTGGATGTTGAAGTTTCTCACTAGTAATATGTGATGTTCAATGTGTGGTTTGAGCTTTATTAATGTTTCTTTTACAAATGTGGGTGCTCCTGCATGAGGCATGTATGTTCAGACATGAGATGTCATCATGATGGACTTTTTCCTTTGATGAATATGAATTATCCTTCTCATCTCTTTTCATTAATTTTGGAGAAAAGTCTATTTTGTTTAATATTAGAATTGCTACTCCAACTTGTTTCTTGAGTCCATTTGCTTCAAAGGCTGCTTTCCAGTCCTTTCTCTAAGGGAATGACTGTGTTTCTTATGTGCAACACCATGATGAGATCTTGTTTTCATATTCATCCTGTTAGCCTGTGTCTTTTTATTGATGAATAGAGTCCATTGATGCTGACATACATTAATGACCAGTTATTGTTAATTCCTATTATTTTGATGTTGGCAGTGTTAGTGTGTGTGTGTGTGTGTGTGTGTGTGTGTCTGTGTCTGTGTATGTGTGTGTGTGTGGTGCAATTTGGACACATCTGCCTTGTATGTTACTTGGCCTTTTTCCCTTCTAGTTTTTAATATTCTTTCTTTGTTCTGTAGATTTAGTGGTTTGATTGTTATATGCACAGGAGGATTTTTTTCTGGTACAATGTAATTGGTGTTCTATAACCTTCTTGTTTATTTATAGGCATTTTTTTCTTTCGGTTGCGGAAGTTTTCTTCTATGATTTTGTTAAAAACATTTTCTGGTCCTTGGAGCTGGAAATCTTCATTCATTCCTAGGATTCTTAGGTTAGGGATTTTCATACTATTCCAGATTTTCTGGATGTTTTTGTCTGGACTTTTTAGATTTAACATGGAAATATGCAGCTGCAGGGGGTGAGTAGCCTGGTGGAACCTCTCGAAAGTCCTAGAGATCTGGAATGTGAGAGGCTCCCAGGACTCAATGGGTATGACCTTACCCAAAATGGCAACAGTGAGAAAATAGAACCTAAAGAGATCACTTCTAGTAGGGAGAGAGGTGCTCCAGAATTTTGACATAGAATTGTTCCTATCTAAAAGAAATGCAGGGACAAAATGGAACAGAGACTGAAGGAAAGATTATCTAGTCATCAGCCTAATTTAGGATCCATCCCATGGGCGAGCACCAAACCCTTATACTATTACTGATGCTATGGTTTGCTTGCAAACAGGAACTTAGCATGGCTGTTGTCTGAGAGGCTCCACCAGCAACTGACTGGGACAGATGCAGACACTTATAGCCAACCCTTGGACTGAGCTGGGGGACCCCTATGAAAACATTAGGGGAAGGACAGAAGAAGCTGAAGAGGATGGCAACCCCATAGGAAGACCAACAGCATCCACTCACATGGACCTCCTGGGAACTTCCTGAGACTAAGCTACCAACCTAAGAGAATTCAATGGCTGGTCCAGGGCCACCAGTACATGTGTATCAGAGGACTGCCTTGTCTAGCTTAAGTGGGAAAGAATCCCACTAATCTTGTAGAGACTTGATGGACAAGGGAAGGAGGATAGGAGATGAGAGTGGGTAAGAGGGATGGGTGAACACTCTTTCAAAGGCAATGGGAAGAGGAGATGGGATGAAGAACTCTTGGAGAGGGAACTGGGAAGGAGGGCAACATTTGGAAGGTAAATAAAACAATTTTTTAAAAGATTAGATTACTGATGTATCAGCTTTTTCTGTTGTATCTTCTACTCTTGAGATTCCCTCTTCCATTTCTTGTATACTGTTTGTGATACTTGTATCTGTTGTTCCTGTTCTCTTCTCTAATGGTAGAGTTTTCCCTATTGTTTCTGTCTCCATTTTCAGGTCTTGAACAGTTTTATTCATTTTCTTTACCCATTAATTATGTTTCCCTATATTTCTTTAAGGCATTTATTAGTTTCTACCTGTTTGGTTGTATTTTCCTGTATTTCTTTAAGGGACTTAATTCATTTACTCTGTAAAAGCATCCATCATCTTTATAAGACTGTATTTAAGGTCATTTTCTTGTTCTTCACTTGTGTTAGGACATCTAGGACTTGCTGTAGTGAGATAGCTTTGCTCTGGAGGAGTCATATTGCCCTGGGTTTTGTTGTTTATGTTATTATACGGGCCTTTTGCCATTTGGTTGGTCTTAGATGTTCCTGGTATAGCAGGTATCAGTAAGGCAGAACTAATCTGGATATTCCCTGTGCTGCAGGCCTCCTTTTGGCAGTCTTGTGGTTGTTCTTAGTGTGTCCAGCCTGGATGTTCCTTTTTGGGGAAGTCTTATTTTTCCTTGTTAGGTGGGCTTGGATATTCCTTGTTCAGCAGGCCTGTGGCCCATAGAGCTGTGGCCAGACAGTGGAGTTCTTGGGAGAGCCCACAACTAACTCAGGGTAGCTGGGCATGCCCTAAGGTTCAGGCAGGGGAATGGACAGTAAGGGATCCAACCTGGTTGTTCTTTGTTCAGCAAGCCTGATGGAGGCTGGCTGTTCAGTGGTCAGAGTATCTCACCCCACTTCATACATATTAGTTAGGTTCTATCTCAAAGGGGAACACTACACTAAGCAGAATGGTAGAGCAATGTTCAAGCAAGAAAATGTTTCCTAAAACCACAAGTTTCATTCTAAAAAGATATAGATACTAAGCAATTAAATGAGTATTTGGAATTGATGCAGATATCTGAGATAACAGGCCCTATATCAACCTAGATGGTTTGAACCTAGGATTAAGATGCCAGATAATCAATGGTCACCAAAAGTTACACTGGGACAGTAAGTTTGCTGTTTCATATTGATGGTGATTAAGGACACACACAAAGGAAGAATAAGTAAGCAAAACAAAATTTATTAAGAATAGAATAGGAAAACTAAAGGCTATTGAAGTAGGAGGTATAATGGGAATTTTGTTCAGAAGCTTTATCTGAGAGTTACTGCAAAAGTTGAACAAAGAATGATGCAGTTTTTATTCAGAGGTTAATTTTCTGGATATTTGGTGAATTAGGCCAATGATAAACCCAAACACACTCTGCACAGCAGAGTTGAACTTCTGGCCCAACCAAGGATATAATCATGAACTACTTATCCAATTAGGATGGTGCCCTCACTTTGAGTTCCCTCTCTGTTCATACTTGAATTTTTGCTAACCTTGGTTCATCTGCTGGCTTTAAACCAGAACTGGCATTTCTAGACACCTATGTATACTGGTGTTACTAGCTATAAAATAGTATTCTCTCTGTTCTTATGTTTATGTGATGGTAGGTATTCCTTTATTGCCTATAAGGAGCTGATTCCTGCCTCAGTATAACAGAAGAAGTGGTGAAGAAAACAGAGGATAGTGGATGGCGAGGGAAAGGGGACAGTAAAGGGAAGGTTTAAGTGCCTCACAGGCATCATCTCTGTAGTAAGGTATCTTTACATGCAGACTTGAGAGGTAAGGGAGAAAGGTTTAGGACTTACAAAGATAAGCAACTACACAGGAAGCACCAGTAACTCTCTGAGCAAGAGCAACAAACAGTGTGTAGGACCCAGTCATAGATAACAATGTCTGCCATTTGGTCTGGATTTTGCTTTAAGTAGGAGGAAAACTTCTTGAAAGTTTGCAGCCACTCCATACCATGTAAAATCGCCCCAGCCAAGAAGTAGAATGCCAATTTAATGTGAGTAAATATAGAAGCAGAGAGCAATCAGGAAGCTAAGGAGGATGAGGATAATGAATTGGAGTGTGTCAGTGGTGGTGCAAGAATTCTCACTAGTACAGTAAGATGGATTTCAAAGAAAACATAATATGACTCTAAGTGTCAGCATATATATTTAAAATATAGTCACTACTGGAGTAAGCATTAAAGTAAAAAAACTAAACAGGAGAAAGGAAAGAAGTCTGAACCTATTACATTTAATATAAGTATGTGGCATATAGATGTAGATTATCATGAATGACTACATTTACAATCTTGATGTCAGAAAGAATAGAATATATAAACCATATGCTTCTACCTCATCAATTCTAGTCATAACCCAAAGGATGGATAAGAATACCTGGTCTTCACCAGAAACAAAAGAGCTAAACCAGCATTAAGCGCATGAAAACAAGAAGGAAGGTACAAAAGAGGACCAGCAAAAGGCAGGATGAATGGAAACTAAGGATTGTTTGTTAACCAGAAGATTCAGACACTCCAAACATGTTTCAAGGAAGTTGTCAATCAAACTGACTATAAAAATCAAAAATTGAGACTTGGCCTTCTGAATATGTCAAGCCTTGAAGACTTGAGGGAAAACTACTAGAAAAAAGGGATGAGGCTAAAACCTGTTTAGCTTTAGTTCAAAGAGAACAGGAGAGTCACATAACATGTTGAGGATCCATTATAGCTTTTTGTAACCACCACTCCATTACCTTGAAGCTTCCTGAATCTATAGTATTCCAAAGCTTTGTCTGAGAAATAGGTTGCACTCACATAGAGTCATAAATAGAATGGGATGCTCTTGTGGTACTTAGCACTGGAGAAACTCACAGCTGAGGACTAACCACAGCCATTAGTGCTGTGAATACTATGTGCTACATAGGGACTTTAATCAAATTTGGAGCCTCCTGGTATTACATTAGCTGCAAAGAGAGAGCATTGTCTGCAACTACCACTTACTTTAATGAAATTAAATATAATCTGATTTTTTGCTAAAAGTAGCAACCAATTATTCTATAATCCAAATGTATCTTAGGTAACAGTAGGAGAAAATTATTACATGATGTTCACTTTGGCAACTTGAAGTCAATGAAAGCTTATTATCCCCCAGAAAGGCTCAAAGTCAATGTACCCTGTGAAGAAATGATGTATTGACCTACAGCTTTTCTCCTTTTCAGAGTCTCCAAATGTAAAATTTCAATGATCAATCCTTCAATTGCCATGGAGAGAAAATAAGAGTACTTACAGAAAAAATGAAGTGTCCTTTCACTAAGACTACAAAAAAGCCATTACTGCTTTCTATTAAATAAGTACATTCTTTGTGGGTTATAGAACAGAACAGTGGGCCCTTTGCTCTTTTTCTGGAACCAGCATGGTGGACAATCATGTCTATTAAAGCCCTCGTAGGAGAGAGCACTACACTATGAACATATACCTATACTGCTTCTGTTTTCTATCACTCTTCTAATGACTCCTCAAAACCAAATTTCAGAATAAACCACTTTGTTGCAGGATATTTGATCACTCTTTGAACCCTGACATTGTGTTAGTTACTGAAAAAAAAAGTGGCTTGTGTGATAGCCCTTAGATCACACCTTTAATGCTTCTAGCTGAAATATAGACATGCCCTTAGTACATACCTTCAATCACAAACAGTGAAGATAAAGTTTGTAGGTAGAAGGAAACACTCATGTTTGAAAGTTACATCTAATTGAGACAAAGTGACAAATCAGAGAGAGATTTGACAGAATAGGATATGCCCAACTCTTATGAGAAGAGCAAAGGTATGGTATTTACAAGAGAACAGAGAGTTAAAAGAAAAACAAAAAGGAGGCAGTTTTACTGGGAGAGTTTTATAAAGACAGGTTGCAGAGAGAGGACAAGCTATAAACAGGAAGACAGAATGACGCAGAGATTGAGAAGGACCAAGGTTAGAACAGATCACTAGAATTAGTGTGAGGCCAAGCTGAGCAATTCAGGAGAGACTGAGAGAGAAGCCAGATTAAATCAGTCAACTTGTCCAGGAATTGTGCCAGAATAGCTGAGTTGACAAAGCCAGTCAGAGTTCAGAAAGATCTAGAAAGGATGAGCTTATTCAGTAGTAAGTCTCAGAGGTTGAAAACATTCTAGACCTAGGTTAGATCGAATGGAGGCTAGAAGCTTTCAGGACTAGGCCTAAGTTAGTAGTTGGAATCAGTAAGCCTCAGAGAGGACAACTGAATCAGGTAAATAAAAGTTACTTTTATACTACTTAGTCATACAGGGTATTTCAAGCTCCATCACCATACTGATGCCTCAAAACAAAAGGAAAAAGGTTATCTGTCTTCAAACACAGATAACCAAGTCTGCCTAAGGATGAAAAAGTTCAACTCTTTCCCTGTGCTGATTATTTACTGTATGTGATTGCTTTTTATTCCTTCTCCAGATTTCATTAGTCCAATGTAACAGACAGACCATGTTTTCACTATACTCCAGGAAGTAGAGGTTTTGAAGTATCAAATCACCTTCTAACACACAAACCTACCCAGATAGAAGAGCGTAACTTTTAACACATAAAACTTCATGCAGATATAGGATGGGTGTTAGGAAGGATTTGTAAAATTAAGCTAACAAAGCACTATGAAGTTTTACCTCATACAACATAAAAAACACACTTAGTTTAATTCAAGGGCATCATTTGCTTTAAGCAAGAGGATTTTATCAAAATGCAAATTCATTTTACTAGTGGTTATGTTCTATTTCTTTTGACTTAGGTTTTTAAAAGCTCAGAATTAGAAACTCAGGAAAACATAACCATTATGTCTCCACAAAAGAACATGGAATGTACCCAGGAAGCCTTTCCACAGTCAGACTCTAAGTCTCAAGCACAGCTCGGGCCTAGAAGTTCATTCTCCAGCTACCTCCCGTGGCTTCCTGCCACTTCTGAGATTTTCTGTCACCCTTCAGAATGTCAGCATGTGCTTTCAGCACCTTTTCTGATTTTCCACCCTGTCCTGGAAACATGGCTTCTTCCATAACTCTTAAAAGCAATTTATTTACTGTGCACTTCATGGGCTTCAAGACTGAGTCTAAGAACAGCTAACTTCCCTCAGTGTGAAAATTGCCAACATCGTTCCACTATGCACACATGCCAACATCGTTCCACTATGCACACATGCCAACATCGTTCCGCTATGCACACATGCATTCACTCATTCTCATACACGCTTTCTCATTCTCATGCATGCTTTCATGCCTTAACACATTTGACAGACACTTGTGAAGCCTCTGCTCAGTGCTGACATATCTTTAATGCCCATGGGCAAGAAGGCTATAGTGTGATTCTGTCAGATCACTACTTTCCAAGCTACCCACAATCATTACACACTTCACAATCACAGCATATGATAGAGATCTTTGTATCATGTATGCTCAAATAAGACTGCTTCTATTTCCTCCAAGGGAGGAAAAGAAGACAAGTGAGCTGTTCTAAATATCTGCAAACTGCAATTCTGAATAGACAGACTAATGATGTTTCTTTTTTTCTTGGATATTTTCTTTATTTATAATTCAAATGTTTTTCCCTTTCCAGGTCTTCAAACCCCCCCTATCCCATCCCCCATCCCTGTGCCTCTATGAGGGTGTTCCCCCACCCACCCACTCTCATCCTTCCAAATTCTGCTACACTGGGTCATTGAACACCCGCAGGCCCTAGGACCTCTCCTCCCACTGATGTCCAACAAGGCCATCTTCTGCCACATATGTGGCCAGTGCCATGGGTCTCTCCATGTGTAATCTTTGGTTGGTGGTCCAATCCCTGGGAGCTCCAGGGGCTCGGGCCTGTTCACACTGTTGCTCCCTCCATGGGGCTTCCAACCCCCTCAGCTCCTTCAGTTCCTTCTCTGTCTCCTCCATTGGGGACCCCCGAGCTCAGTCCAATGGTTGGCTGTAAGCTTCCTCCTCTGTGTTTGTCATACTCTGGAAAAGACTCTCAGGAGTCAGCCATATCAGGCTTCTATGAGCAAGCACTTCCAAACATCCACCATAACTTCCAGGTTTGGTGGCTGTATATGGAATGGATCCCCAGGTGACACAATCACTGGGTGACCTTTCCTTCAGTCTCTGCTCCACACTTGGTCTCCGTATTTCCTCCTGTGAGTATTTTGTTCATCCTTCTAGAAAGCACTGAAGCATCCACATTTTCGTCTTCCTTATTCTTAGGCTTCATATGGTGTGTGAATTGAATCTTGGGTATTCCAAACTTTTGGGTTAATATCCACTTATCAGTGAGTACATACCATGTTTGTTCCATTGTTATTGAGTCATCTCACTCAGGATGATATTCTCAAGTTCTATCCATTTGCCTGTGAATTTCATGGAGTCATTGTTTTTAATGGCTGAGCGGTACTTCATTGTATAAATGTACCATATTTTCTGTATCCATTCCTTTGTTGAGGAACATCTTGATTTCTTAATACTCTTTATGTGTATGGTAGCCTCAGCAGAAGAACCCTATTATAGAAGGTTTCAAGTAAATGATCCTCAAATCTATGCACCTGTGAAAATGTCTTTCTGGGCATATCAGGTAACCTGTGTAACCATCAGCATGCTAAGATTTTTCATCATTATCAGTCTGTGTTGTGTGAGGTAATAATTTCCTCTGCTTGAAGTCCTCATTCACTACTCTGAACTGGAAAGCCCATGGCCAACGAAGAGAGAAAGGACAGCTCCTAAACCAAGATGTATTGAATTAATTATTAATTAATGAAATCTGGCATAGGGTTGTTACCCACTTCAATGGTTTATGTTTCTGAATGAAAGACACACACATAGTCTTTATATTTTAATATGCCTTAAGCAACACAATAGCTGGGCTCTGCGCTACTGGAAGCTACCTCCCACCAATAATTCTGAGTTACTACTTACTAACTTCTATGTTCCATCTTGGCTTCTCTGGACCCATTTGTCCAGCCCTCTGGGTGGCGCTGCCTTGGCCCAGAGCCCAGGATGCTCTCCTTGCTTCTCTAGCCCCAAGGCAGCCTCTGTCTCTGTTCTCTCAACATCTCCTAAAGCATGGCTGATCTCTTTATCTTTTTCCTCCCAGTCCCAAGCCCAGGAATCAAAAAATCTGGCCTCTGGCCTCCCCAGTTATTGGCTGCTGGCATCTTTATTTACTAATCAGAATCAACTGGGGGCAGGTTCCCAGAAGCTATGTGTGGACCTTCCCTTGCAAACCATTTTGGGGGAAATGTAATTAGCATTCGTAATACAAGCAGCCACAAGATTGAATTCTGGTATATCTGAGTCTGATTTAAGAACTCAGTCAATGTTTTAGCTTGATCTTTAACCTATATCATTTCCAATATTCCCAAATGTCCACATGAATCTTAATTCAGTTGCTGTCCTCTTTCTGCCATATCCATTGGGCATTTGCAGTCATCTCTCATGACCCATAACCTGCTATCATTGTTCAACACTAATAACCAAGCCCTTAAGCCCTTTCTCTGAAACTTGTACCGTTTTGACTCTCTGCTACATGTGAAAAGTTCAACTGCTTTTCTCCAATACCCAGCTCTGCCATGCACATAGACCTTTGCCAGTGCCCCAGCATAGGGACTGTATTCTTCATGCTCCTAGTATCTGAGTTTCTCAGAGTGACAGTTCTCACATATAATAGGTTAGAAATAACAGAGAGCAAGTGCCAAGTTAAACAACTGATCCTCTCATAAGACCAGGATCAGGGTGATGAGAGGTCCAGTTTCTCCCTTATATTCTGAGATGCTGGGACTCAGAGCTTAAACATAGGAATTTGGAAGGCATAATTCAATCCCAATTGGACTATTACACAGCATCGTGCTAGAACCTAACATATTCTTCAGCCCTCTGGCCACATATTTTCTGGATTTCTTCTCCTCTGGATTTCTTCTCCTCACCAACATTATAAGATAACAGTTAATAAACATCAACATTCAACTCTTAAGTGCTTTCACTCTGGTTTTACAACTAACCCCCCCCATGACTCATCAAAATTCAAAGGCGCCTTTGCTTAAAACAACTGCAAAGAATGTTTTCAAACATCCAGGACTTGCCAGGAATTAGACAGTTCTGTCAGCAGCCTTAAGGCAGAGAGGCTGTGTCCTTAGGCAATAACCAGAAAATCCCTTGCTCCATTTCACTGACAACACGTTCACATCTCTACCTTGAGCTGCAATTCAACATTTATAACAGATTTTGTCACTCTTCTTTGAACACTTTAAAGTCACCTCAAAATCAGGTTAGCTCATCAAACATACACATTGGGTCTTTTTCCACCCTGGTTTCATTCCTGGAAAAAGTATCCAGAAACCCAGGAGCAAAGGCCAGCACCTGCTTCTCCTCCAGCCCCTGCTGCCCATCGCTATGAGCTATTACACTGACTTTCTGAACATGGCTTTGCTTCAGCCATTCTTCTCATTTCCACTAATGATCTTTCCTCGTCCAACCTGTCGTTGTCTGTATCTCCCTTGGAATGATAGCCTCTACTATGCCAATTGGCAATCAATTAGTTCTGTCCGAATTGCTGAGCATTTTCATTATGAAATACAGATGTAAATGTGACACTCCCCTGACTCAGAACAAACAAACAACATTCTCCATTGTTCTCAGAGACTAAAACCCTTACAATAAAATGTCTCTAAAATGTATAAAGGTAAGGTCAAGCCCAAGCCATCTTTAAGAGAGGTTCTCTCGATTCTTGTTCTCTCTCTCTCTCTCTCTCTCTCTCTGTGTGTGTGTGTGTGTGTGTGTGTGTGTGTGTGTGTGTGTGTAGTGGTAGTGATAATAGGAATAGTAAAAATTACTTCAGGGCAATATAAAGAGGATTAAAACTAAGGCAAAACACTGTCAATACTGCTCTAGGCCCTGCCTCCCTTCCAAATGTCATTTTATGTTATTTCCCCATTTTCCATCCCACACAAGTCAAGCAAGTCTTGTATATGTTCTATATATGCCATGTTGCCTTTCGCAGGAGACTTTGCACGTGTCTTTCATTCTGCATAGAAATGGTCTAACCTGTCTTTCAAAATTAATAAAGTCCTATCATATTTCACTATTTCTTGAGAGAAGTGAACTCCAAATCTTTAAAACACCTAAATTTAAATCTTGTCTATCTTTTATGTCACCCTATACACTCCATGCAAAGGCAGTTAGAATATAAACAGCACCCTAGTGGCATGGTTCATTTATTTGTTTATTTTTGTTATTTGAATTGTTTGTACTTACGCATTTTAGGTTTTGTTCGGCAGGTGATCCTTGGACTAGAGAGCTGATGAGTTATGTCATATCATGCCATGATAATACTTAGTAATAAAAGCTCAAATTCATGACTCCTTGTAGGATGCCGTCCCGCAGCTCCTACTTGCGTGGGGTTCCACGAACCAAGGATTTGGAAACCTGCAA
>NW_022196915.1:5130713-5155166 GCF_008632895.1 Mastomys coucha | reverse complement strand
CCCAGCGAGCTAAGTCTCTGGTTTCGGTTTTGAGTTCTTTAGTGAGCCCAGCAGGGCCACCACAACTCCTCCAGCCAAGTGCTATTGTTTGATGTGATCTGGTTTATTTTTGAGAATTGTGGTTTCAGAATATGTATAGGTAGATATTGATGGAAGGTAATAGCTCCCCAATTTGTATATTTTATCTTCCTGTCTTTTTAATATGACTCTCCTGCACACCCGGATACTACCTTGATGCACTCCGTAGTAATGATTTCATTATAATATGCCCATCATGATGCTTTCATCTTGATGCCATTGACTGTGAGGCCATACAACATTATGCATTCATAATATAATCCACCAAGATGGCTTTATTCCACAATATGACCATGATGCCTCTCTCACAATGCCTTTATTTTAATGCCTTTACCATCACATCATCTCCCATGATATGATACTTTCATGATGATATAAGCCATTACAATGCCTTCATGATGACAATGTCCACCAAAGTTGCTATCTGCTGTAATTTCATACAGCACTATACCCTCATAGTTATGCTCCCTACCAAGATGCCTTCAACATGATGCAACCCACCATGAAAACTTTACCATGATGACTTGACCAGGATGTAGCTGATCATGATGCCTTTACCACATCCTACATCATGATGCCTCTACCATGACACCTTTACCATGGTGGCTTCACCATTGTATCATCTATCATGATCTATTCAGCATTATACTCTCCATCATGATAGCTTCCCTGTGATGTCACATACAATAACGCCTTCACCAAAATACCTTCACTATCACCTTCCTTCTGATGCCATCCATTATGATGCTGTCCAGCAAGAGGCTATCCACTATGATGCCATTATAATTTTTGTTTCCCCCAGATGGCTTCCACCATCATGGCATCTACCATGGTGCCATCTAACCATATAGCCTTTACTAGAATAGAGCAGATAGATGCCAGCACTGTCAGAGCCTTTGCAGCTGTAAACTCAATCGTTTTGTTTTAAAACTTGCCAAGTTTTATAGTATCATTTCACTATAAATATAAAACGAGCTTATGTACTTTACATAATAAACAGAAAACAGTCTACATTACACATTGCTGTGGACATGTACAACATACTGTTGCTTCTTTTTGCTGGACTTTGATAGAAAATGCACTACCCTGCATGTGAATACATCTGGAAAGTAACATTCTAGCAGCACTTTGTGAATTTTTCAATAGTGTTGAAAAGAACAAGTATATTTCACTTACATTTAAATAAATCAGAAATGTTCTATTTATGGACTCTAATTAACTGTTCTTAAAGAAGAAATCTGAAGCCAAACCACAATATGGAATAGTTTGATTGTTTTTGAAGATGTGATCAAGAAACTGAAGAGGTGGCTCAGCAGTTAAGAATGCTGGCTACTCTTTCTGAGGGCCACAGTTTGATTTCCAGCACCTATAGGTTGAACCCACAGTTTACATGCATGTGTAAATCCAGTTTTAGAGGATCTGACTCCTTCTTCTGGCCTCCACAGGAACTGCATGTATGTGATACACAGCCATACATGCAGCCAAAATACCCACACAAAGTAAAAGGATCATCTATTCAATTGTATCTTCATTAGGGAAATACATTTTAATGCAGAAAATATTTTAATTTATCATTTTATATATAAATTTTATTTATTTATTTATTTATTTATTTATTTATTTATTTATAGTTTTGTGTAAATAACTGTATTCTGGCCACTGAAGAGGTAGCCTGCTACCATCAGATGAATATTCTGCAGCTGCCCACAACTTTGAGGTGCCAAGATATTAGAGTGGGAAGAATGGCAGAGGATGAAGAGCTCTCTTAATCCCAACCATGCACTTGGTAAGAATTTATTCTTTATAAGAATCTGATCATTGTACAAAATGTCAAAGCATGCCTTTAAATTTAGAGTAATTTATTTTTCAACATTTTCACACAAATGTCTTAAAAATGAAAAAGAAGAAAGTAATTATATTTAACTTCATGGTTTCAGATTTTCCAAAGCCATTATGTTCTCTTTTACAATTGAAAACTTCCAAGAAATGGGGGTGGGAAGAAAAAAATTTGTGAAACTTTTACCTATTCTTTGGAACAAAAACAGGAAAAAATATGATGGTGTTACATTGGAACTTTGCTAAGAGAAAGGTCTATAGCAATCTTATCTCTCTTTAGGAATGTAGAAACTACTCACAGAATATGATCCTAAATCTATAAGCAGTGTGCATCATATGTTTTTCTTAAATTTGGAAATAAAATTCCCAGAACAGGACAGTCTATTGTTAGTTGTCTCTTTATACCTCAAAAAATACAGCACTGGATTATGAGTTCCTAAGAATACACCCAGAGGTAAATTAATGGTTGTCTAGAGACAGTAAGAGTGACCTCTCTGTCTAGTGACAGTATGAGGACCTCTTTGCCTGTTTTTTTTTTTTGTTGTTGTTGTTTGTTTGTTTTATTTTTAATTCCTAGAGGACAGCCCAGCCCAGCTTCCAAAAGTCAAGAGACAGGCCTCCATCCTCTTCCTGAAATATATTTTCTTCTGAACACTATTTTTATCTGTGAAAATCTTTCTTATCATTTTTAATGTTTAACTAAATTTTACAAGCCCTAGGGAGATTGGATGGGAATAAGTCACTACTGTATGTTTTCATAGCAATTTCTACCTTAAAGTGAATATTCAGTATACTTACCTTTATGTACCTTCAAAAAAAGTAAACTAAATGCCCTTTTCCTATCCTACAGATATGGTTACACACAGCAATCAAATTTACACAATATTTTCTAATTGGTTGAGTTTAGCAGTGAATCTGTCCAGGAATTTTATTCGGGGAAGTCATAATTACTGCTCTAATCTCAATGCTTGTAACAGATCTATATAAGTGCTTCAGATATCCACAATGTAATTTTGATAGGTCTTATGTAGAGAGAAATGTATCACAAGTCTTCTAGAATTCTTCTAAACTGACTACACATTTAATGTATATCTATTCAGGATTCTGAACTAATGAGAGATTGAGTACATTGAAAACTCCAAGATTTGAAAGGTCTACTGGAAGTTGCTGAGGCTGTGGCTGGTGGGGTCTGGTGGTAGGAAGTAAGTGAAGCCTGCTCTTGGAGATCATGTCTCCCCTGGGCCCATCCTATTACTGCATAGCCATGCAATCTCCTTACCATGAGCTGAGCATCTCTGTTCAAGATGCTGGGGTAGAATGAAAACATAACACGCACTAAGGAAAGCTTCTGACCTTAACTTCCTTTCCAGCAAATATTTAGGCCCAAATATTATAACACAATCACTGATTAGAAGCAGTTTTTCTTTTATTATAATTTCTGCTCGTTTACCAGATAATTCCTTTATGTCATGGCTTAGTGTCATACACAAGCAGATTTTTCACTAGTCAGCTCTTTGAATGTAGGCCTACTATAATGTGTTGGTTTGAATAAGTATGTCCCCCATAGACTCATGTGTTTGAAAGCTTGGCCCATAGGGAGTGGCACTATCAGGAGGTGTGGCATTGTTGGAGGAAGTGTGGCCTTGTTGGAGGTACTATGTCATTGTGGGGGAGGACTTTGAGATCTCCTATGCTCAACCTACAATTGAGCCCAGTGTAGCACACAGTCTCCTTCTGCTGCCTGTGCAGCATGTACATGTGCAATATGCAAGTTTCAACTCCTTTTCCAGCACCACGTCTGCCTGCTCACCAACATATCCACCATGATAATAATGGACTAAATCTCCGAAACTGTAAACCCATCCCAATGAAATGTTTTCCTTTATGAGAGTTGCCTTGTTCATGGTGTCTATTCATAGAAATAGGAACCCTAACTGAGACATACAGTACACATGGCCTGTGAAGCAGGGGCAGTTTACCTTTTAAACTAGTGTCTCTGCTGCCTGTACCTGAGTTCCTTCACTGTTGTTTGCATTTGTACATATACAAATGCTTCTAGTCCATTGACTTTTACAGAGACAACAATTAGACCACACTATATAACTAATTTTATTTAATATACTTTGTGAGGAAAGATGTTTAATCATGACAAAGCACTTCACATCATGAAAAAGTCTTGTGCAGTATTCATGTTCACAGTGCATGCACTGGTGAACTTCTATCATTTGTAACTGGATCCTGTTGCTGACAATTGAAGTTCTGTGGGTTCTGCTTGGACACTGAACTAATAATGTCTCTCATCATGATAAAATGTCCAAATACATGCTTCTATACCTTCACAGGCTACATTACATCTCTTGGAGTCTAAGGCTGAGACCATGGGTTTCTATTTTGGAACATAACTTGATTTTTATTTTTGTTAGGCTGCTGAATTTTGAAGAGAAGTTGTGAGGACTACCACACACTTTGGATAAGGCATGGGATGTATATTGTACTGTCATCATTTCATATTTTCATCTCTTGGTGTGGCTTAATAAGTCGGAACATAAATCATGGCTCTGCTGTGATGGTGCTTACCATAAAGACAGGCCTCCATAGTCAAATGTCTCAGCTGGAAATAAAATGCAATTGTAACCTGAATCACCATAAAGTCATTAAGAAAATTCAGCCCACAAGTTTATCAAAGCTGGCCAGGTATCTCTCATTGTGCTTAAGGGCCTTTCTGAAGGAAGTGTTCAAGGAGTCTATTGTAAGATAACAAAAATAAAATTACCATACCAATTTACTCATTAATGTGTTGATTTGTGGCTAAACTATGGATAGAGAAAGGTTTCCACCCAGAATTTATTCCAAGTAACACAGCATCAAAATAGGAGAAAGCTGAGCAGGCAAGTTGGGAATAAGATAAGTTGGCTTCCCAAGTTGTCCAACCCCTCTTGAGACAGTCCAAAAAGGTGACTGGTTGGGTTTTCCCTGTTTGGGGTGCTATTGAAGTAAGGATTTCCACAAAAAGGGTGAGCTTGTGTTGTATGAATAAATTGCCTGCCTGCCCCACAAGAGAGCAAGTCCTCACCATTATTTAGCTTGATGTACAGTATAGGTAAAGCAAGTGGTGGTAGCTAAATGTTACTACAAGTCAAATACAAAAAGACGAAATTAAAATTTCTCCTTATAAGTCACTCTTAATGTTCTAGTACTTCTAACATCCCAACAGGGCGCTTTTTTCTGAATCATATTTTGGTGATCAAGTAATTTTCAAAGAGTGGCTTCAAAATGGAAATAGGAATAAAAACTAAGCTAAATGGTGACATCTGATAAATCTATTAATATTTATTAATCAATAAAAAAACAAACACTCAATACAAAGTATCCTTAGGATGTGTACTTAATAGACAGGGGCTACCATAAATGTAGGGACAGAACAAGATGTACACTAACTATACCTACTGTGAATGCGCTGAGAGAATATTATTTCACACAAGATAAAATAACACAGGCATTACAAAGGAAACCTGGCTGCATTCATGTCTATAAAAATATTCATGTCTATTAAAAATAGTCCAAGAGAATTTACAGTTATAAGAATTAATGGGTAAGTTCAGCCAAGCAAATAAACATGAAATCAATAGTTGTTAAAATCTCTAATCACCTGTAATAAACTAAAAGGATACAATAATAAATAGAAGAATTTATAGCATCATAAAGAATAAGGAGTGGAAGAAAAATCTAACAAGAATGTATGATCTTTACAGAGAAAATTATAGAGCCAATTAAAAGATTCTACAAAAGACCTAGATGACCAGGGAGACATATTACATCAAGGAAGACTACATTGTACAGTTGTCAATTCCTTTAGCTATATTTCAGGATTGAAATAAATTCTTGTCAAATCCCAATTGGACTTTAATGGAATTCGATCAGCTTATTCTAAATTTTATTTTTAAGTGCAAACATTCAGAAAAGTGAAGAGACTGACAAAGAAGGGGCAGAACAAGTGGCCCACCCTTATCTACCATATCACAGAAATCAAGAGCTATAGTGACTAAGGCAGTATTATTCTAGAGTAAGACAGACATCATAGGCCAATGAAGGAAAATCTCACAACCTCAAAATAAGTCATCAATGCAAAGATATTTGATTTGTGATGGGGATGGCACTGACTTCCTGCAAGATAGTGAGTGTATCTGAGACAAGATAATATGAACATGGGGACAAAAGAACCTCATCCCATGCAAAATTAGTGCACATGGATGAAAAATAATAAAGAAATAAACCTTTCAAAATATAGACTTCAGGCTGAAAACATGGCTCCCTGGATAAAGGAGCTGCTAAAGCTCTGAACTTGAGTTTAGTCCTCAGCACCTCCCTTGGGGGAGGAAGAGAACTGACTCCTCATAATCTGACCTCTGTGCATGCGTTACACATACATGGACAGGTACATGCACACACACATAAAAATTTAAAAGAAGAAATGTAAAGATTTAATGTTCCAGGCTTTGAGTGGGATAGTGCCTGCATTTCCATGAAGGATTCAAGTTGGGACTTAGGTCAAATTAGTGATACCCAGGAACCTAGCAAGAGTTAAAAGGGGGAAAGAGGTGTAAAGGTATCATTCTAGCATTCTAAGTGAACTAGAAACATTTTTTTTCTTATAACTAGATCACAGATGAATAATTTATCCTTTGGCTCAATGTATCTAGAGAAGCAGAGAAACTCTTCAATTAGTAAAATCAGCCAAGGAGGTGATTTAGGGCATTGTGAAATAGATCTACTCTTAGCCAGCAATACAAGAGGAAGTGTGATGCATCCCATTAGCACTCAGAGCCACTTTGGTCCTCACAGAGGGGATAAATTTAGCAAAACAAAGAAGCCAGAGATGTATTACACTATCTCACTGTCTCCTCTAGAAAATGGCAGAGGAGGTTTACATGCTGATTGAAAGCCCAACCCTTGTCTGTGTTGTGAGCACAATCAGTACCAGGACCAGAAGACTGCCACCATTGCAATAATGAATCTTTCTAAGATTCTAAGATATATGATCTGGAATATTCATTTGTTATAGTTTTTCTACAGAAATTAGATGATTTAAAATTCACATATATGAAATATTTTAATAGTTTCAGTCTTCTTTATGGCTGGTTTTGTTATTTAATGTACTAATTTGAGAACTTAGTTTACCTCATGAGCAAGACTTTATCTCTGGGAGCCCCAAGAATGCTGTTCTTTCTCTCTGTATAGTCACATATGCCCACCTGGCACTGTCCCACAGCCTGTCCCACAGCCACCTCCAAATAATGCCTCACTGAGTTGAAGCTATCTCCCCCCACACAGAAGCACTGAAGTCAAATCTCCTTGAAGTGTCAGTCACAGTCTATGGTTCATCTCCAAATCCCACACTTACTGGGTCCTCAGGTAAGACTAGGAAAGAATGAGATGTGTCTGGGTCCAAAGTAGTATGTCTTTGAGCCTCAGCAGTACATTGCTGCTATTATCTGTCATGAACTCAGGTCTGTGTTCTGAGCTGTATGTAGGCTCTGAAGCAGTTTAGACTCGCTTTTCTTTAAA
The DNA here is from genome assembly GCF_008632895.1 of Mastomys coucha. Classification (NCBI taxonomy): domain Eukaryota; kingdom Metazoa; phylum Chordata; class Mammalia; order Rodentia; family Muridae; genus Mastomys; species Mastomys coucha. The sequence goes on along the minus strand of NW_022196915.1, from coordinate 5,147,687 downwards.
TAACACTTTGCATTTTGGAGCAGTGCTATGGAAGATTTTCCCCATTTTTTTCTCCAGGTCTGTGATGATCTTCAGGATACTACAAAGGTGCTCACAAGCCCAGATGTCACTGGCCTTCAGTTTGCCCATGTTCTCACTCCCCAGGTGGCTAAATCTCTGTAACATTTCTTGGGAATTTTGCATGAACTCAGTACCAAATTTCATCAGTTGGTTCTGATTAGGTCCTTTTAAGTTCAGGTCAAATTCGCAAGCTAGCAGTTTCAGAAATAGAGCTAGATTTCAATAACAGAAACAACAAAGGGCCTACAAACTTATGGAAACTAACTCTCTACTCAATGAGAGAAATAAGGAAAGAAATTAAACACTCCCTAGAATTCAATAAAAATGAATGCACAACATTCTTATGCAACTCAATGAAAGCAGCACTAAGAGGAAAGTTCATAGCAGGTACAACCCTCATAAAGAAAATGGAAAAATTTTATACAAGCAACTTAACAGCACACCTTAAAGCTCTAGAATGAAAAGAAGCAATATACACCTAAGAGGAGTAGACAGCAGGAAATAATCAAAGTTGGATCTAAAATCAACTAAATAGAAACAAAGAGAACAATACAACAAATCAATGAAACCATAGTTTGTTCTTTGAGAAAATCGACAAGATAGACAAACCATTATTCAAACTAACTAAAAGACACAGTGAGAATATACAAATTAACAAAGTCAGATATGAAATCGGGGAGATAACAATAGACACCAAGGAAATCGAAAGAGCTGTTAGGTCTTATTTCAAAACCCTGTACTCCACAAATCATAAAATCCCAATGAAATTGATGATTTTGATAGATCCACTTACCAAAGATAAATCAAGATCAAATAACCAACATAAATAGACCTATAATCCCTAAGGAAATAAAAGCAGTCATTAAAAGTTTCCCAACCAAAAAAAGTCCAGGGGCAGACAGTTTTAGCACAGAAATCAACCAGGTATTGAAAGAAATGCTAATACCAATGCTCCTCAAATTATTCCACAAAATAGAAACAAAAGTATCATTTTATATGACCACAGTCTCCCTGATACCTTGACCACACAAAGACTCAACAAACAAAGAGAATTGCAGACCAATTGTTCTCATAAACATTGGTACAAAAATACTCAATAAAATATTTGTGAGCTGAATTCTAAAACACATCAAAAAATCAACAACTAAAATCAACTAGGCATCATCCCAGAGATTCAGAGATGGTTCAACATACAAAAATCTGTCAATGTAACCCATCATATAAACACACTGAAAGAAAAAGTGATCATTTCATTTGATGCCGAAGTAGCATTTAATTCAAAATTCAGTATCCATTCATAATAAAAGTCTTAGAAAGATCAGGGGCATGGGAACATACTTAAATATAATACAAGCAATCTATATTAAGTCTATAACCAACATCAAATTAAATGGAGAGAAATTCAAAGCAATTCTATTAAAATCAGGAACAAGAAAAGGCTGTCTACTCTCTCCATATCTATTTAATATAATACATGAAATTCTAGTAAGAACAATAAGAAAAGTAAAAGAGACTATAGGGATACAAATTGGAAAGGAAGAAGTAAAAGTATAACTGTTTTCAGATGATATGATAGTATACATAAGTGACTCTAAAAATTCTACCAAGAACAGCTGATAAACACCTTCAGTGAAGTAACTGAATAAAAGATTAACTCAACAAACAAAAGTCAGTTGCCCACCAATTTGAAAGGACAAATGTGCTGAGAAAGAAATCAGGGAACCACCATTCACAATAGCCATAAATAATATAAGATATCATATGATAACTAAGCAAGTGAATGACCTGTATGAAAAGAATTTCAAATCTTTGTAAAGACAAATTAAAGAAGGTATCAGAAGATGAAAAAATTCTTCCATGGACCAGTAAAATTAACATAGTAAAAACAGCAATCTTGCAAAAGATAATCTATAGATTCAATGAAATCCCCATCAATATTCCGACACAATTGTTTAAAGACCTTGAAAGAAAAGTACTGAACTTCAAGTGAGAACACACACACAGACACACACACACACACACACACATCCAGGATAGCTAAAAAAATTCTTTATAATAAAAGAACTTCAGGAAGCATCACCATCCCTGATTTCAAGCTGTACTACAGAGCTGCAATATTAAAAGCCATGTGGTACTGGCATAAAAATAGACATACTGAACAATGAAATGGAATTGAAGTGTAAATTCACTCATCTATGAACACTCGAGTTTTGATAAAGAAGCCAAAATTATACAATGGCAAAAAAAAAAAGCATCTTCAACAAATGGTGCTGGTTTGACTTGATGTTTACATATAAGAGAATGAAAATAGACCAATATCTATTACCCTGCACAAAACTCTAGTCCAAGTGCATCAAAGATCTCGACATAAAACCAGATATACTAAACCTGATAGAAGAGAAGGCAAGGATGTCTCCATATAGAAGAATGCAAATAGATACATATTTATAACCCTGAACAAAACTCAAGTTTAACTGTATCAAATATCTCAACATAAAACCAGATACACTCAAGCTGATAGGAGAGAGAGTGGAGAATGTCCTTGAACTCATTGTCACAGGAAGACATTTTGACCAGAACTCTGATAGCACTGGCACAAAAAGCAACAATTAATAATTAAGACCTCATGAAATTCAGCTTCTGTAAGCTTCTGTACAGAATAGCTTCTGTAAGAAAAAGGATGCTGTAATCAGACAAACTGGGAGCCGACAGAATGGGAAATGATTTCTTTTTAACAATTCCACATCCAATAGAGGACTGATATCCAAAATATATAAAGAATTCAAGAAACTAAACATCAACGAACTGAATAATCCAATTTAAAAATGAGATTAAAAATAGGTATAAACAGAGAGTTTTTAGTACAGGAATCTCAAATGCCTGACAAATACTTAAGAAATATTTAACATCCTTAGCTCTCACGGAAATGAAAATCAAAACTACTTTGAGATTCCATCTTACACCTCTTAGATAGCTATGATCAATAACACAAAGGAATGCTCATACTGGTGAGGATATGATGAGCAAGAGGAGACTCCTCCACTGCTGATGGAAATGCAAACTGTACAACCACTATGGAAATCAATATTGTTGTTCCTCAGAATATTGGGAATTGGTCTACCTCAAGACCCAGCTATACCACTCTTGCACATATACCCAAAGGACATCACATCATACACAGGGAAACTTGTCCAACTGTGTTCATAGCAGCTTTGTTTATAATATTCATAAATTGAAAACCACCTAGATTTTCTTCAACCAACAATAAAGAAAATGTGGTACATTTATACAATGGAGTACTACTGTTAAAAACAATGACATCATAACATTTGCAGGCAGATAGATAAAAATAAAAAAAAATCATCCTGAATGAGGTAACCTAGACACAAAAAGACAAACATGGTATGTACACACTTGGATATTAACTGCAAAGTAAAGAACAATCATGTCACAATCCACAAACCTAAAGAGGCTAAGTAACAAGTAGTAGCTTAAGACAGCATGCATGAAATCTCCCCAGAAGAGAATAGAATAGATATTGCAGATAGATTGGAGGAGAGTAGGGACAAGAACAAGAGTGTTCCAGTGGGAAGAGGATGAAGGAAAAGAATACTAGGGGAAATGACGGGAATTGTGGGTCAAATCTGAGACAAGGTAGAAACTGGGTGCCTTGGAAACTCCCAGGAATCTATGAGGGTAGTCCTACCTAAGACGTCTAGTAATAATGGGAGATACTGAACCTGAACCAGCAATCTCCTATACCCAGGCAAGACTGAGAGTGGAGGGTTTGGGACATCAACCCAGTTCCAAAATTTTCTACCTACAATTTGTCCAGCCAGCATGGCGTGAAGGGGTAAAGACTGTACAGAAGTTGAGGGAGTCACCAACCAATGAGACTGATGCCATGAAAGGAACCTCACCCCTGTCACTCCTGGAAGAACCAGAAAACAGAAGCTGGTTGATCCAGTACCTAGGATAAAATCAAAGATTACTGGAAAAAAATCAGTGAAAGAATTTTTAATAATATTCTGCTATATTCATAGGCTAAGCCAGTTGCCATCATAAAGCCTTCATCTACCAACTTATAGAAACAGATGCAGAGACCCATAGCCAAACATTAAGTGGAGCTCAAAGAATTTTGCTGAAGAGGGAGAGGAAAGACTGAAAGATCCAGAGGGGTCAAGGACACCACAAGAAAACCCACAGAATCAGACAACCTGGACTCACAGGGGCTCACTGAGACCGAACTGACTATCTGGAAGCCTGCGTGGATCTAACCTAGGACCTTTGCATATATGTCATAGTTGTGGAGTTTGTTTTTTTTGGGACTCCTAAGAGAGAGCAGGAGCTGATTCTAATGCTTTCTCCTGTTTTAGGGACACTTTTCCCCCTAGTTGGTTGCCTCATCTAGCCTCAATATAAGGGGAGGTACCTGATCATATCATACCTTGATATGTCATGTTGGGTTGATATCTCTTTTATGAAGGGAAGCAGAGAAGAAGTGGACTGGGAGGGAGGAAGTGGAGGGGAGAATGGAGTGTGTGCAGGCTGGAGGGAGGGAAGGGAAACTCCTGTCATGCTGTAATATATGAGAGAATAAATTAATAAGAAAAGAAAACTTTTATATTTTTTGAAACTTATTTTTCCTTGTAGAAATATGGATAAAAGGCTAAAGAATGTGCTCTACTTTACGACCTCATAAAATTACCTGAGAGAATATACACTTTCAGCTTGTATGTTTGTGACATTGTCTTGCTGTGTACAACATAAGGGTCTTGAAATGTTGCTTCTCTTATCTCAGCCTCTCTATTAGTAGTATTGTTTATTTCATGTTTTTACACTACTCTATGGTTTTCAGAACAGCTTACATATTTCAAAAGTACTTATATACCCAAAAGAAACATAGATGATTAACTAGGAAGGTGGCTGGTAAGAGAACAACAAAGAGTGAGACTGAATGCTTTGCTTGACATTTGTAACTCTTGTATCAAGTTTGAAGAAGAGGACTTTATAAGTTACTCTTTCTCTGAGATGAATACTTTTCCAAATTATCACAGCTAATGAACCAAATTCTTACCCTCACCTAATGTCTGTGCCACCCTCCAAGCAGAATGACTTTATGGATGGACCATCTTAATACATACACTGTTTCTTAAATGAATGTAACCTGTTCTCTGTGGGCTGAGAACAAAGTCACTCACTCAAGTCAAATAGCTTTGAACATAGCAGGAAGTATGTATCCAAAAATCATGCCTACAATTCATTTCTTGTTGCAGTAGAATTATCAACTCTCAGCTTATCTATGATGGAGGTAAAATTCTTTGGTAATGTGAGGGTTATTGAAGTACAGCCTTATTACAATCAAATCCAATGTCTAAAAATTGTTCTTATTTTGGGCTTGTACCACAGTAAGAGCCAAGATTTTAAACTCTACTAAAAAACAAACAAACAAACAAAATAACTTTATATATTTATGTTCATTTAAGAAAATACTAGTAGTGATGTATTATTTTGAAATATACAGCTAATATGTTTGAAGTTATTTAAAATTTATATTGAGAAAAATGCATTTTCACTATTGCTGTAGATGAACGTCTACATAAGACTGTTAAATTGATTGTTGTTTTATATCAAACAACTTTTATAATATTTATTTTTATTGTTATAATATTTTATAAATTTTAAGGAATATGACAAAAAATATTGTAGGTATTGCAGGGGGGTCTGGGAGGAGTTGGGATACAAAAGGGAAACAAGAATGTGATTTAATTATATTTACTTAAAATATGTTTTTAAATGTTAACAATTTCAGATAAATTGAAATCATGTAACTTTTCTCATCATAATGCAATAAAAGTTAAAAAAATTACCTGAGAGATGGAAGCATTATACACACATCATTCATTAATGACAGAGCCTCAGTTATGGAACATTTTTCATAGTTGACAATTTTTTTTCACTCTTCACAAGCTAAGAGGCCCCTAAATCTTTATTTGACACAAAGACACATCTAAAGTCCAGGGACAACAATGAATTGCTAGTCCATACAGTCATTTGGAAGATCAGTGAGCATCTGTGAAACAAAAATCATGTTGAAGAAGGGTTGGATAGAAATATGTACATAACCAGAATATACAGCCTGGTGAGTTTAGCTTTAATTATGAAATATGTATTTGTGAATCCCTTCAACTTCAATGCCATCATCCTGTCCCTCACCATCCAGGTACCCTCTGTGTTCTAGGAACAATATTACTATGTTGTTATTATTGTGACAACAGGGAAAACTTGAGGACACATACCAAGTAAACAAGCAAAACATAGGGCTATATATAGGTCTTTATAAACCAATAACAGCATTGTAAATGCATATTTTATTGTGAAGTGAAATATATTTTGCTTGATTATTTTAAATTGGGCTTTTCTTTAATCTTGCCATGTAGTGATTTTTGAAAATGAGTGCTTAGTGAAGTCAGAGAAAATTTTCTGACTGAAAGATCAAGATCTTTATGTTATTCTAGCAAATAAATAATTTTATATCTCTATCCTACTGCATTCAGTTTTAAAAGCAGGGGCATCACATAGGCTTATGGTTTTCTTTTGGGGATACTAACAATCCCCAACATTTATGAAATGTATGATGGACAGTTTTTTCCACCATAAATGCCATGTAAGACTGATCTATAAAGTTAAGAATAATACTTTTAAAATGTGCAATATTTTTAGCTGCTGGACATGGTGGAGCCCATCCTTAATCACAGCATTCAGGAGGCAGAGGAAGACAGATCTCTGAGTTCAGCACCAACCTGATCTATAGAGAAAGCCCCAGGGCTACAGCTCCAGAGAGACAGCTAACACAGAGAAAACCTGCCTCAAAAAATTGCAATGTTTTTACCTAGTGAATGTTTCTTTATGTTGATTAATTATCTGAAAAATGCACACACATTATTAGTAGTGCTACTGCATAGTGAATGCAAATTTACCTTTTAAATATTCCTACAATTCTCCTGGAGCATAAAGGGGACTGCAACCAGGTATAAAACATATCAACACTTGTTGCATTGAGCTACTTCATGCAGAAGTGACAGCTAAACTCATTGTCATTGCCACAAGCTTGCAGTGCTGCATAGCCTTATATCAATATCTGCTCTTTGCCCACCACTAGATTCACCAATAATAGAGGAATATAACTACACACACACACACACACACACACACACACACACACACACACACACATTGACTTATAGTCTATGGTCCAGATAGCCATTACTATGGCTGTCTCCTAATGGAAAACCAATGTTTATTCCAAAAGGCTGGAAGTCTCAGCTGGTATTTAGTCTACATTGAAACCTTAATGAAGGAGGTTCTAATTCTAGCAAAATAATGAATCAGCAGTAGGATGGGGTAGATGAGCTTTGCCAGTGAAAGTGAGGGAAAGCTGGGTAATCAGCAAATTTCCATCTTCCAGGTCTTTTTCTGTCAGCTGCCATCAGAAGATATGGTCTAGATTTAGGGTAGGACTGCCCATATCAAATGATCTAATGAAGAAAATTCCCTTGTAAGTGTTCCCAGCTGCTTGTGTTTTAGTTGACTCCAGATGTAGTCAAGATGGAAACCAAGAATAACCATCACATCTGGTGACCCATCTAGACTGAAAATCTAAAGGACTTCTCTGTGCTCTCTAGATGGAAACACTGCTGATTGACTGGGAGCATCTGTAAATAGCTGCTATCTTTCTGATGAGTATATTATTGATGCTCACTAACTACAAACATACAAGTTTAAGCAGCCATATGTCCTAATTGTTTGTATTGACAAACTAGGCATAGACATTATAGGTAGCTTGAGCACTAGGAACTGATTTGAAGTATTCTAAATATTTCCAATGGATAAAAAAAAAAATCCTGTTAACACAACATGACCTTTTGTAGGACTCACAACACTTCAAATTTCTGTGCAAAGATTTATCAGAGTTTGAAAGAGATCTTTCACACATAGAGAGCCCTTGGGGAAAATATATAAAAAAAATCTCTGTTCCTCTCATGGACCATTGATGCAGAAATCCCCAGAGTTTCTTCACTTTCATGATCATGATGTCTCACTCAGGGAAACAAAATGCACTCATGTGAAAGGGCCTTGATTTTAAAACTTTTAGAAGGTCCAGTAAATTGTGTGTGTGTGTGCGTGTGTGCATGTGTGTATGCATATTCATTCATCCACAAAGCAGAAATTCTCATCGGAGCTGAACAGGCAGAAACAAGGTCATATTCCAAGAAACAAACCTTGTCTGCAACTGCTTTCACTGTAGTTCTTTCTGATAACTTGGTAAAGGTAACTCTTTTCCTTGCTTCTAAATAGAACTACATAGAACTGCCTGGTTCAGTTTCAGTTATTTGTGTTTTTATGACATTCTCTCCATGAAGATCTTTGGGGACTAAATCTGTAGCACAGATACACACTGAGAAATGCTATCTGTAAGAACAATAGGTATTTTTTATTAAAGCTCTTTGAGTCACTTAGCACCAGCATCTTCCTTTTATTTCCTGAAACTTATGTAATGTCCAAGACAACCCTCTGGGACAGCACATTCCTATTATACAAGGAGATAGACCCTCAGCCATTCCCACAACCACACTTAAAATCTTACTGGCTTATAAACTCCAAACTCATGGGTTTTTGTTGTTGTTGTTTTGTTTTGTTTTGTTTTGAAGTTGCCTACTCGTGGTACAGTCATAGAATTATAGATTTAAATGGATATTAGAACACCATAACAGATACTCTCAGAGCTGTAAGAGTATCTCTCAACCCAAGGGATTATAGAAAATCAATTGTTTAGGAAAGTAGTTGCTTATAATGAAGCCCTTCACTAGGATGGGTTCCACTCTGACCACAGAGGCATGATGCTGTCATTAACCAGCCTTTCGTGATATTACTGTGCTCACTGAACTCCCACAAAGAGCATCATCCACCATGGTCACCTTCAGATATGATCCAACCCTAAGCCAGAAAACACCTAATTAACACTTGATACACAGACTGATGTTGCTGATGCTCTGGTACACAAGAGTGGTGATCTTTGTAAATTTTTATTTAATAGTTTAAGAGTCTACTTTATTAAATAAAAATAGTAAATGTGATTATGTATAGAGTTGCTATGGAGATTAAATGAATTATTATAGTGACATACACTGGACTATCACCTGGCAAAAAATAAGTACTCGAAGATACTATTTATTTTATTAATAACAGGCATTCCCAGACCCATAAGTATTCGGAGAAGAAACAATGGAGAAAAAGTCAGTGTGTCTACCCTGAAGTTTTCTTTGTTGGGTCTTGAGAATTTTGTTGTCTCTGAAAAATGCTCCATCTCCTTTATTCTCACTTTCTGCAGCACACTGAAACTGTACAAGTGTGACAAATTGTACTTCTTCTATTAGAGTTAGGCATACAGAATCCAGCTGAAGTCCACAATATTTCAGAGGAAGACAGAAAATAAAATTTCATACTAAGTGGATGACTAATCTTGGTTGTTACCTTGACTGGATCCGAAATCAACTAAAAGTCAAGCTGTTAGGTACTCCTGTGAGGGTCATTCTTGGCCTGATTATTTGAAGTAGGAAACCATGCTCCAAATATATCAACTCAAATTAAAAGACATGAATAAACAGAGGTTTGTTTTTGACCTACTGGTTGTTGCAGCTGCTACATTCCTTTCCTGGTATTAGAACCAGTCCTCTGACTTGCCAATATAGAATAAAGACCTACAGCTCTCCAAGAATCTTCTAAGCCTTCAGTGCCAGATTGGGCCTGATGAGACTTCCAGACCCATGGACTGAGAAACTACCAGATCCTCAACTTCTCCAGTGTGACTCAGCCATTGTATTATCTAGACCATATTTGAAGAGAAAACCTAATAAATTTCCCTTTAATAAATATTCATTCTACTGACTCTGTTAATCTACAGGGCCCTGCCAAATACCCCAAGCTAATGCACTGAAGAGGTATAAAGTTAGACAGTAATTTTTTAATCATTACGTCTAAAACTCCATCTTCAAATGTATCAGAAAATACATGTACTATATTTATTTCAGTGCAAATACTGAAGGATTAAATTTTACAATCAGCTCCTCAACTTCACTCACCGCATTTCAGGTGTTCAGAGTCTCAAACTGATGGCAACTACATTTATAACAGTGAATATGTAGATCATTTCTGTCATCACAGACATCTCTGCTAGGCATCACTCTCCTAGAGAGAAAGCAAATTTGTGGAAAGTTTGAAGCTCCTTAGGGAGGAAGTTCCAAAAATGGGTCTCTAAGACATCAGACCAGACTCTCAGATGACTAAACATGAACAAGAAATCTTCTGCATTTAGGAAACTATGGGTATTGTGTACAAAAGATCATCACCTGTGCTTTTCTCATAAACTGACTATTTTTTACTGCCCCCTGCTAAAAAAGAGAGAAGAGGTTCCCAGGACCCAAAGGGGATGACTTTAGCAGAAATACTCAACAAAGGGGAAAGAGAATCTGTAGAGAGTGTATCCAGTGGTTAGGCATGGCCCCCAGTTGAAGTGTGGGGCCACTCAACGATCTCAAAAATTTTAATCCAGAATTGCTCCTGTCTAAAGGAAATGCAGGGACAGAGTGTGGAGAAGAGACTGAAGGAAAGGTCATCCAGAGACTGCTCCATCTGGAGATCCGTCCCATATACAAACACCAAACTCAGATACTATTGCTGATGCCAAGAAACACTTGCTGACAGGAGCCTGGTCTAGCTGTCCCCTGAGAGGCTCTGCTAGAGCCCAACCAATACAGATGTTGATACTCGTTCATACACTCTAAGGATTCTACTTATATCTTCACTTTTTTTTTTCATAAAACCATAAATGCACAAATGGTGTTATTTTTCCTGCTTTGCTTCTTGCCCTGGTTAGTTTCTTATCAATTTGACACAATCTAAGACATCTATGGCAAAATCTCCTGAAGAACTAGATGAGTCAAGAGACAGAGCAGGGATCAAAAATATAAGTCCATGAGGCAGTAAGTATAGCACTTATATATAATAGCAAGAAACATCACCTGCATTTCAAAGGTTTTCAGAAGTTAAACAGGTTAGTGTTACAGATTCTAAGGCTCATGGTCTTTTTAGGTCAAAGGAACATGGGCATTGAATACAAGGTGATAAAGTAATGTGACTTTAGCTATTATGAACAGAATATGGAAGCTTTAGTGATTGTGTGAGGTTGGAATGCCTCAGGTCCTAGAGAGCGTAATTACACATATCTTTGTCCCCAAGTTGGCCATTCTTTGCCCACCCTCTTGTATGATCTAAAATATTGTGACTAAGAAGGAAAACCTTTTGAAATGTAATAATAAATCCAAGTCTCCACCAAGCATAGGGCTAAGAGGGCTGTCAGACAGATCTGCGGCCTACAACAACTTCCACTACTTCATTGCGGCCATCCACTTAATGCTTCCCTCAATGTATTTGAAAAGTGGCTTGAATCCTGTAAAAGTTTCACCAAACCGTTACCACATTGGGATATGTAATTCAGGGTACTCTTCTTTTGTATTCCGGGACCACACATGCTTGGCTCCAGATAACCTCTGTTCCCCCTTTGAAATGAGAGCTGTGTTTTTCTGCTGACCCTGTGAAAAACTCTCCCTCATAGTTATCCTCAAGTACTGACCCTCACTCCAAATCCTGTAAACACTCATCCAGTCCATTCCCAAACCAACCAATTCCACTTGTACGTATCTCTTTAGTTGATGTGGCCCCCATCCTTACAGCAAACACCTTACTTCAAATTATCAATTTCCTTACCCATATTACTTCCATGATCTCCCATCTGTGTGTTCATCATAACAGCTACTTCCAATCTCTTTTCCCCACAGAATCCACAGTGATTCTATGAAACTAAAGCTACAACACCTTTGTCCTACTCAACCACTTCTGGTACCTTCCTACTGCTCACTGAAAAATTACAGTTCTTCATTTGTCATAGACTCTCCACTGCTCTTGTACCTTCTGCTCCTCCCAAACATGTCAGAAAATGTCACCACTCCACTCTACCTTCTGTAATTGTTCTGCTTTGTAAACCCATGAAATCCTTCACACTAGACAGCTTGAGTTGCACTAACTCACTACTAACCTTTATCTTGATATTCATGCATGGGTTAGAAAAAGATGACTAAACCATTTTTTCTTTTTTTTTTTTTCAAATTTTTTACTAGATATTTTATTTACATGTCATATGATATCTCCTTTCCCAGTTTCCTCTCTGAAAAGAAATTTATAAAAAGAAACAGCAAAAACAAACCCCTGTACCCTTTTTTGACACCCCACCTTCTCCTGCTTCCTGGCCCTGGCATTCCCCTACACTGGGGCATAGAATCCTCACAGGGCCAAGGGCCTCTCCTCCCATTGATGACCAACATAGCCATCCTCTACTATAGATAAGCTACTGGAGCCATTAGTACCACCATGTCTACTCTTTGGTTGGTGGTTTACTTCCTGGGAGCTCTGAGGGTACTAGATCGTTCATATTGTTGTTCACCTGAAGGAACTGCAAACCCTTTAGCTCCTTGGATCCTTTCTCTAGCTCCTTCATTGAGGACCCTGTACTCAGTCCAATGGATGGCTGTGAGCCTCTACTTCTGTATTAGTCAGGCACTGTCAGAGCTTCTCAGGAGACAGCTATATCAGGCTGGATTGTCCTTTCTCAATCTCTGCTCCATAGTTAGTCTCTGCAATTCCTTTCATGGGTATTTTGTTCCCCCATTTGAGAAGGAATGAAGTACCCATATTTTGGTCTTCCTTCTTCTTGAATTCCTTGTGGTTTGTGGATTGTACTTTGTGTATTCCAATCTTCTGACTAATATCCACTTATCAGAGAGTGCATACCATGTGTGTTCTTTTCTGATTGGGTTACCTCACTCAGGATAATGTTCTCCAGATCCATTAATTTCCCGAAGAATTTCATAAATTCATTGTTTGTAATAGCTGAATAGTACTCCATTGTGTAAATGTACCACATTTTCTGTATCCATTCATCTGTTGAGAGACATCTGGGTTGTTTCCAGTTTCTGGCTATCATAAATAAGGCTGCTATGAACAGAGTGGAGCATGTGTCCTTATTACATGTTTTGAAGCATCTTCTGGGTATATGCCCAGGAGTGGTATAGCCGAGTCCTCTGATAGTACTATATCCAGTTTCTGGAGGAACTGCCAAACTGGTTTCCAGAGTGGTTGTACCAGCTTGCAATCCCACCAGCAAGGAAGGAGTGTTCTTCTTTCTCCACAACCTCTCCAGCATCTGCTCTCACCTGAGTTTTTTATCCTAGCTACTCTGACTGGTGCAAAGTGGAATCTCAGGATTGTTTTGATTTGCGTTTCCCTGATGACTAAGGATGTTGAACATATCTTTAGGTGCTTCTCAGCCATTCGGTATTCATCAGTTGAGAATTCTTTGCTTAGCTCTGTACCCCATTTTTAATAGGATTATTTGGTTCTCTGGAGTCTAACTTCTTAAGTTCTTTGTATGTATTGGATATTAGCCCTCTATCAGATATAGGATTGGTAAAGATTTTTTCCCGATTTGTTGGTTGCCTTTTTGTCCTATTGACAGTGTCTTTTGCCTTACAGAAGCTTTGTAAGTTTATGAGGTCCCATTTGTCAATTCTTGATCTTAGAGCAGAAGCTGTTGGTGTTCCATTCATGAAATTTTCCCCTGTGCCTATGTGCTTGAGGCTCTTCCCCACTTTCTTTTCTATTAGTTTGAGTGTATCTGGTTTGATGTAGAGTTCTCTGATCCCCTTGGACTTGAGCTTTGTACAAGGAGATAGGAATGGATCAATTTGCATTTTTCTTGCATGCTAACTGCCAATTGATCCAGCATCATTTCTTGAAAATGTTGTTTTTTTTCCCACTGGATGGTTTTAGCTCCTTTGTCAAAGATCAAGTGACCATTGGTGTGTGGGTTCATTTCTGGGTCTTCAATTCTATTCCATTGATCTACCTGCCTGTCACTGTACCAATACCATTCAGTTTTTATCACAATTGCTCTGTAGTACAGCTTAAGGTCTGGGATGGTGATTTCACCAGAAGTTCCTTTATTGTTAAGACTAGTTTTGACTATCCTGTTTTTTTTTTTTTTTTTTTTTTTTTTTTTTTTTTTTTTTGTTATTCCAGATAAATTTGAAAATTGCTCTTTCTAAGTCTGTGAAGTATTGAGTTGGAATTTTGATGAGGATTGTGTTGAATTTGTAGATTGCTTTCAGCAAGATGGCCATTTTTATTTTTATTATATTAATCTTGCCAATCCATGAGCATGGGAGATCTTTCCATCTTCTGAAATCTTCTTCAATTTCATTCTTCAGAGACTTGAAGTTGTTGTCAAACAGATCTTTTACTTGCTTAGTTAGAGTCACACCCAGGTATTTTATCTTCTTTGTGACTTTTGTGAAGGGTGTTGCTTCCCTATTTTCTTTCTCAGCCTGTTTATCCTTTGTGTAGAGGAAGGCCACTGATTTGCTTGAGTTAATTTTATGTCCAGCTACTTTGCTGAAGTTGTTTATCAGGTTTAGGAGCTCTCTGGTGGAATTTTTGGAGTCACATGTATACTATCATATCATCAGCAAATAGTGATAATTTGACTTCTTCCTTCCCAATTCGTATCCCTTTGATCTCCTTTTGTTGTCTAATTGCTCTGGCTAGGACTTCAAGTACAATATTGAATAGGTAGGGAGAGAGTGGGAAGCCTATACTATTATTTTAATAGCTACAATCTTATTTTCAAAATGAAATACTATGAGGAGCTGTTGGTTAAGTTGCAGCATGATTCACACAGAATACAGTTTGCATCCCAGCTCCCCCATCTTCTCTTGATTTCATTTTTTCCAATTCTGCCTGTCTTACATTATTCCGAGAAAAAGCTCAATTCCTTTCTCCCCTATTCTTTATCCTAAAAGTTCTTTCTGGTCCCATTCTTCGAGTCCTCTCTCTCTACTAGCTAAGTTGAAGATACAGGAAGAATATGGGGGAATGTAAAAGTAGATCTGCAGAGCACTAAAATGAGCACCTGCTCCAGGACTTCTACATGCCATCTCTATGGTATGAAGAAACATGCTTTCCTCATATGGAGTTTTGTTATTGTCATTTCAGTGACCACATGGCTTTCCTGCATCTCCATGCTAACACATGCCCCTTATTGGTTCTTTAGCCAGGGCCCCTCTCCCCAGTGCTTCCTTTGTTGTTTGGCTCTGACTTTGGTTACCTCACATGAATAGTCATTCTTCTACAGATTATTCCTTAGATGCATGTCACCTATCTTCCTATGCCCTGTGCAGTGTGCATGTCCCTTATCGGGACTTTTGACATGTTTATTTTAGAATGTATTATCTCTCCTTAACTCTCAAATCTAAAAAAAACAGGTAGGATTAAGTGAAAATAAACAAATGATCAATGTAGATGGAGAGAATAAAAATACCAGATCTATAAACTCAACAAACTATTGTAGGATTGATCCATTATATGAATGTGATAAGTCTAATACCTTGAACAAAATAACTGTCTTTGCCTAGCAAATAGCCACACCTCAATGCCTACAATTAATTAATTCACCTCTGTGTATTTCTGACTACTACTGTTTTAATATTCTTATATATATGTATATGCTGTATGTAATATATATACATATATATGTATATATATTAAGTTAGCACATTCAAGTAAGGTTTCTGTTCCTGTGACAAAATATTTAAAAAGTAAGTTAAAGGAAGAAAGACTTAGTTTAGTCATGGACCAGAGGTTCAGTCCATGGTCCCTGACTCTACTGTTTGGCTCGCAGTGAGAGATGGCATCGTGGTGGAATTGTAAAGTTGGGCAAAGCTGTTCACCTCTTGTACAAAATTGTTATAGGAAGGGACATGGGACATACCCCAGTAACCTGCTTCCTCTAACTCGACTCCATTCCCTAAAGTTTCTAATATTTCTCACAATAGCCACATTAACTGGGGAACTATTCAAACCTTCATTTTCTGCCTTTGATCAACAGCTATATCACAATAAATGCCTTTTCCCATTTCCCATATCCCCTGAGCTCTTAAGTTACCAGCATTGCTCAAAAGTTCAAACTTAAAACCTCCTGAGACTTGAGACAAATTACCAGCTGTGAGTCTCTATAAAGTAAAAAAGAAAATAATACACTTTCATTATACAGTCTCAGAAAGTTTACATTTCCATTGTGAACAAGAGAAGTGGGATGAAAATAAGGACAGGTAGAGTCAAAGCAAGACCAGAATTCTCTAGGTAAACATTAAATCCTCCAGCTGTGTGTCCAGCAAGTGGGTGGGACACATGACGAGGCCCAGAGGTCTTAGACAGTTCCCCTATTGTCCTCTCCATCTTCAGTCTACTCTGCCTATACCTTGTACTGATTTATATCTTTGTTCACTGCTTATGTTCAAAGCCTACAGCTCTGCTCTGCAAAACCTAGACTTAATCCTTGGATCTTTAACTTCTTGGCATCTCAGATGCATCTTTACCTTCAAAGATTCACACAGTCTTCTTAGACATTGCCAGGGAAACTGGTCATGCTAAACATCTCCTGGCCCCCAGGCTTTCCTTGAAAATCTGAGTGTAAATCCCCATAATGCTACAATTCTTGTCCTCTGTTTGCCTGAAACCCAACATTTTTTGGACCTTTGTTATATTTCTTGTGACCTTCAGCATTTACCTGGGTGCCATCTGGGACTAAGAATGTAGTGATGTGGAGAGATAAGTGCAGAGAAAGATTTCCCTGTGCAAAAGGGCTGCTCTAGAATCCTTCTCAAAAGAAAACCTTTCAGAGCCTCTCAGGAGATAGCAATATTTAAGCTGGCTTACCCTTCCTTCAGTCTCTGCTCCATAGTT
>NW_022196915.1:5083575-5130033 GCF_008632895.1 Mastomys coucha | reverse complement strand
AAAAAAAAAAAAAAAAAGAAAACCTTTCAACTATGTTTAATACTTTACACCTTTTAGTCAGTTGTTAGTGAGAGCTGTAAGTTTCCTGAAATATACTCAAAATATCTTGCCTACTACTCCTATGCAAAACACTTGGCTTCATTTTAATGGTCCTCATTTTTAACAACTTCAAATGTATTTATTTTCTGGGCAAACTGAAAACATTTCAAGTCTTTCTCTCTGTCTGTCTGTCTGTCTGTCTGTCTGTCTGTCTTTCTTTCTTTTTTTCAAGACAAGGTTTCTCTGTGTAGCCCTGGCTGTCCTGGAACTCACTCTGCAGACCAGGCTGGCCTTGAATTCAGAAATCCACCTGCCTCTACCTCCCAAGTGCTGGGATTAAAGGCGTGCGCCACGGTTGCCCAGCTCAAGTCTTTCTGACTTGAGTTTGGCTTCCAAATTTTCACTATAGATTCACTGGATAGTTACCAATACATACAAAATAACCTACACTGTGGGCTACCGGGAACTCCTCAAATAAATTATCCCATCAGTTTTAAGTATGAGTGTTAACAAAGCCACAGATAGGGAAAAATGTTCTGTTTTGATTTTGTTTTACCAGAATAAATGTAATAGTCATGGCCTTTAGTCTAATTCCCATAGTTTTTATTCCATCTGAAACCTCATGAGGATTAGATTTGAAGAAAGAAAAAAATAGGGCAGATCAGAGGATTGTCTTTTTCAGCCAAAGTTATTTAATAATAGCAGCCACAGCAGGGATTCTAATAGGAGAGATTCATACCCACAAGACAAATAATGACTCTACTCTTAAAGGTTTCTTTGGGAAATGATGGAACTCTAGATCAGGATGAAGCAGGCTTAGTCAATATGTGACCTGAGCTGTGTGACTTAGATAATAGTCACAGAGACTCTGGATAGGGTAGTGGTGTTGGTTAAAGTGCGACCATAATCAAGCTGCCCAGATCCCATGAGGAAAGATGGTATCCTAATTTCTTTTCTATTGCTGTGATAAAATACCTTGATCGAGGTAACTTATAAAAGAACCAATATATTGTTACCAAAGGTCCATGTTAGATGAGCAAAAGCACAGGGGCAAGAACGGCTGAGATATCATATCTTAATTCATAAGCAGGAGGCAGAGAGATGACACTGGGAATAGCTCAACTCTTTTGAAACCCCAAAGCCCACCCCTGTGACACACATTCCTTCAATAATGCCACACAACTTAAACTTTCCCAAATATTTCCAAACGGGAACAAAGTATTTAAACATATATTCCCATGGGGCATCCTCATTCAAACCACCACAGGGAGGGAAAGGGTATAGCTTCTTGTGAGAGGCATGGGTGTCCTGCCAGTGAGTCCTAGCGGTATTTGGAAGGGGGAGAGACAACAGGAGTATGTGGATGCCTCATAAAAACAGCACCTGAAAGGTCTGACCCTAAGAATACTCATGGACTACCTGAAGCTTATATGGGGGCTGGGGGGAGCTACCTGTGAAGACAGGAGGCATGGAAGGGTGAGTAGCAGCCCACGCATAACTCGGCAGAGAGAAGTCCACTGAAATGGACACTAATTCTGCTGCTGCTGAATCCCCTTGGGATTTATATTTTTATTTGCTCACTTCTCTTTAGTCCATCAGAGTTTCTCTTTTACCAGAGCCACATCTGCCATATCGACTATATCTGTTTATCAAGCAGCTGTGATCTTACCCAGATGTGGTCACAGTGCAGAAGAGAAGCTAATTGAGTCAGCAGGCTTCAGCTCACTTAAAGGAGCTGACTGTGAGCATTTTGGTCCACTGCATCTGTGGCTTCTCCCCTCTCTGTTTCCCCTCTCTCCTCCTGTATCCTCAGGGCTCCCATTAGCTGCCTTATCCTCCCTCTATAATCTTCTTCCAGCTGTCTGTAATTGTTTGTGATTCTTTTCTCCCACTGAAGCCGTTTTATTTCTAATGCTGTACAGAAAACATCCTAAACAAAAGGGCATGGAATTTTAAATTAAATAATATGAAAATAATATATCAAAATGTTTGAGCATATTAATAAAAATAACAGAGAAGGTGAAATGATATCTTTTGCCCTAAATATCTGTCCATCAGAATCTTAAAATACAGTTGTTGTCACTTGTGTTTGTATACCAGCACCACCACTGCTGAAAGTTAAACATCTAAACATCTATCATACCTGTGGACACTATCATGTTATTACACATACACAAACACACACACACACACACACACACACACATACACACACACATTTTTATTTTCATTAGTTCTTTGAGAATTTCATACAATGTATGTTGACCATATTCACTCGCCTCTTTCAACTACTCCCAAAACAAACCTGCGTTTCCTACCCAGCCTATTTTGTGAGCCTTTTAAAAACTCACCAAGCACAATTTATGCTACCTACATACTCTTGGATATGTGGCCTTCCACTGAAGCTTCATAACCTACCAATGGCCACACCCTTAAAACTGACTCTTCCTCTTCCAGCAGCTATAAATTGCCAGTAGTTCTTGGCTAGTGGTAGACTACATGTCTACCTTCCCACTCTATACTGAACTTTTGTTTAGCATAAGTTTGCATGGGTGTTCTGCATGGTGTCACTACTAGAAGTCATATATGCAATGTTCTGTTATGTCTGGAAGATGTTTCCAGGCAGACATCTACCACCTCTACTCGTACAAACTTACCACTTCCTTTTCCTCATTAGTCCCTAAGATTTGGGAGAAGTGGTTGTGATATTGATATCCAGTTTGTACTGAGCAGTGCACAGTCACTTATTCTCTGCCCTTGCACAATTGTGGGACAGTGTTAATTGCCATAGTGCAGAGAAAAGCCTCTCTGATGAGAGTTGAAGGATATAGTAATATACGGACACCATGAAAAATCATTCAGAGCCTGTTTAATACCATGTCTGCTAAGTAGGATAACAGTAGATAGAACTTGAGAATATTTCCCACACTGATTCTCATTTCTCCATCTATATAGCTTTTAGGAAAACAAGCTGGGGCAAAAGGATGGTTCCAAGGCTTAAAGATAGGAGAGCAGAGTAAAAGAAATACTTACACGAAGTAGCAAGGAATGAAGAAAATCAAAAGGTTAGTTTAGGTTCTGGGGAGGGGGTCCTTAGGCCAGGAGTTTCATTGTTACCTTCCTTGGGAAGAAGTTCAGAATGACGTTGCCTGACTCCTACTGTCTACTTCTGCAAACATGGTCCCAGAGCAGCTGTGACTTCTCTGTCAGAAAAGAGGAGCTAAAACTCCAGAAGAAGACAAAATTTAAAGTGAAGTTGGTCAAACAATTGTAGCTTCAAAATAACAAAAAGGAAGCAGGTACATGCCAATGAACACCCCTTTCAGCCACATTTTCCTGAGCTTTTCTATCTTCCACTTAATTCTTGAGGGAATATGTACTTTAACATGTTTGTGGCCCAAACGTCCAGTGGTAAAGAAAGAATTCACTTCATTAAAGATAAATAACCAAAACATTTGAAATGTAAATAATGAACATATCCAATAAAAAAAATAAAAGGAGCAAAGGTTTATTTTAGCTCAGAATTTCCAAGGGATTAGTCTATGGCAGCATAACATATCCTTTTAATAACAAGTGTGGAGGAGTAAGCCTAGTCACATATTCATGACCAGAATGACAAGACACAGAGAAGGGGGAGGAGGAAGAAGAGCGAATCGTGATAGCCCTTTGAAGTCACATATTCAGGGATATAACTTCCTCTACAGGGTTCTGCCTCCTAAATGTTTCTCACCTGACTGCAATGCCACAGGCTGAAGACTACAGCTTCAGTATAGAACTCATGGAGATTGCTGTAGATATAGACTGTGATCCAATAAATCACAAATACTTAGAAAGCTGGACACAAACATGTTCAAGGAGAATAGACAGTTCTTATGTCTTTTTCTAATTCAAGGATGAAGACAATTTCTCTCTTGTCACTGCTGAGAAATGGAAGTTTTTTAATAGAAATTATTTAATTCCACTCTGGCCTTTTAAACCAACTTGGACCATTTAGTTCCCAGATAAAAGACACATACAACATTTATACTGACAATAAGCCCTTAAACAGCACTAGATCTGCACTGATATCTACCCTCTATGTTCTTAGGGTCTACTTCCATATTGATAATCCTGAGTTATTATGTTTTATATTTCATCTAGGCTGCTCTCACCTCAGGGTCATGTTTTCATGACTTACTTTAATCCATGGCACTTCTTCCTCCTCCTGCACCTTCTTCTTTCCCCTCGTGGTTCTCCTCTGACCCCCAGGTGTAGGAACCCTAAACTCTGCCTATGTCTCTCCTACTGAACTCTGTTGTCATCATTACTTGCCAAACAGAAATATCTTGGGAGCAAGGTCACATACCTTCTACTTATGGACTGTCTCATTTCTGAGGCAACCAGGTCTTGATGAAAGGCTATTAACATTAGAATACAAGCAGAATCAGGCCAGCCCACTATAGGACTTCTTGCCTCCTGCTACAGAACATATATTTTAGCACCATTGCAGTCTACTAAGTTTAAGGATGTTTCAAGTTATGCTTCTGAGCAATTTTGTTTCAAAGTCAGTGGTATACAGGAAATAAAGTTCATGAGCATCGGTCATAAAATTTAAAAAAAAAATCCAACAACATATAAATAGCCACAAAGAGATTTAGAATGGATTGTATACAACAATGCTGAAAGTCAAAAGGACAAAATAGTAGAGAGATATGAAATTGTCCCAGAATGTACTTTAAAACTATTATGAAATTCCCAGGCAAATGAATGGAATTAGAAAATATCATACTGAGTTAGGTAAGCCAGTCACAAAAGAAGAGACATGGTATGTACTCACTGATAAGTGGATATTAAGCAGAAAGCTCAGGATGTCCATCATACAATTCACAGACTATATGAAGCTCAAAAAGAAAGAAGACCAAAGTGTGGATGCTTCAGTCCTTAGAAGGGGGAACAAAATAATCAAATAAGGTAAAGGGAAGGAGGAACCTGGGAAGGAGAGAGGAGGGGGAGGGAAAGGAGGGCAGGAGCAGGTGTAGGAAGAGAAAGGGAAGAAGTACAGAGGGTCAGGAAATTGAACAGAAGTGTGTAGCAGTGGGGGATGGAGAACTGGGTGTATCCACCAGAAAGTCCCAGATGCCAGAAAAGCAAGAAGTTCCCAGGACCTTCTAATATCCCAGGGATGACATCAGCTGAAATACTCAACAAAGGGGAGGGAGAACCTGTAGAGACCATATCCAGAGGTTAAGCACTGCCCCCAGTTGAGGGAAGATTAAAGCAAAACCTTCCTGGGATGTAATTTCACTTGAGGTCAGAAGAGACAGGAACAATCAGGTGAAGGGAACTTGGAAATATCAAGCTGTCTTTTCAATAAGATATCAATGCAGCTGAGTAGAATGGTGAGTCTACCTTGTATGTCTCTGAAGTGCTATCTCTGTTGGCCATGAGGAATCAGGTTTTGGGGTTTTTTGTTTGTTTGTTTGTTTGTTTGTTTGTGTTTTTGTTTTGTGTGTGTGTGTGTGTGTGTGTGTGTGTGTGTGTGTGTGTTGTTTTTTTGAGACAGGGTTTCTCTCTATAGCCCTGGCTGTCCTGGAACTCACTCTGTAGACCAGGCTAGCCTCGAACTCAGAAAGCTGCCTGCCTATACTTCCCAAGTGCTGGGATTAAAGGCATGTGCCACCACTACCCAGCAGGAATCAGTCTTAAAAGCACTCCCAGCCAAAGTTCTTTGTCAGTGGTATGATGACAACAAATTGTCTCCTGTTGACTTTAAGAAATTAAAACATAAATTATTAAGAGGAAAGGTAATAAAAAGGCAAATCAGGGAATCAGTGATAGTAAGATGGCTCCTGAGTGAAGGTACATGCCACCAACACTAAAATCCTTTCAGGCAATTAGTGCCCACTGTGTAGTAGCAACACTATTACTATGGTATAACCAACTATTCTCTAATTGTGTTTAGATACTGTTATATGGGAGGGAATTCATGTATGATACTATAAAACTTATGAAACACACAGGCAAGAGTTAACAGGCTCTAAGGGGAACAGAATATTTTGTTTATATAAATTTATAGAGTCAAAGTGCCCTCTAAACATTACTCTCTGCCTTAATAGGAGAGGCCTTTCTTATCATGGAATGGTAAATGTATATGTCATTGAGAATAGATTATGGATGAAGATTTTAGTCCAAGCTAACAGGCTTATGTCATTCACTCTAAGGCTATGGGCAGAATTTAAAGAAAATCAAAAAGCAGGGTGAAAGACCATCTTTTGTGTATGGTGCATCCAGTGCAAACAAGTGTCTCGGTGGATGCTTGCACCGAGACTTTTGAAGAATGACCCTGTCAACAAGGAAACAAATATGGAGGAAGGATCCAGAAGTAGCTATATCTTACTGCTGAACTACTTGTTTCTGATAGATTCAAGACAATTAAGAATCATTGTCTATATACTGGTGATTCTACTAGACCCCAGTAAAATAGCTCCAATCTAATTATCACAGAGATGGCCCTGGTTAAATTTAAATATGTCCCAAAATAAAATCAAAATTCATAAAACTAGGAAAGGAACTCCGAGAGATATTGGATAGGGGTTAGGATCCATAGAGGTGAGAGGAAGATAAGAAAGTTGTTTTCAGAGAGTTACCAGAATATGTTACTTATAGATAAATGAAAAAGCTTGTACTTGTGAATATGAAAATACAACCATTAATAAAGCATTTTAAACCTCTTGTTTTCAAGATTTACTTCATTTACAATTATGTTTATGTCTGTGTTGGGGTATGTGTGCTTGAATGTGGGTAACCCAAAGGTTTTAGATCCCCTAGATCTGGAGTTACAGTTAGTGGTGAGCCACCAAACAGCCATGCTGAGAATTGAACTTGGGTCTTCTGGAAGAGTAGTTTTTGCTCTTAATAGCTGAACTATATCTCCAATCTTCAGTTTCTATATTTCTTCTTTTAATTTATTTTTTTTACTTATTCACTTAGTTTCTATATTTCTTAATAAAAGAATGTGTTATTTGCTTGCTTCGCAGGCTATGCCTACTCAAAATTTCAACCACAGTGCCAGAAGTAACTACACATACTCATTCAAGTATGAGCATATTCTTTACTTGGAAACACTAAATTTATTCTTTTCATTCCCTCTACCTCCAGAGAAAACACCATAATTAAAAGCTGTAATTAGCTTTAAAACAATCCAGTTCTGCCCATTTCCTCCTTGTTATAGCCACCACCATAAATAAAGAAGGTCAGTAGATAAAACTTCTAGAGGTATAGCTGGTATTAAAGCCTCTCTACAGAATAGGTACTTTCCAAAACTCCAGTAAAGATGACAAACTGTAAGATTTCTTTTGCACTTGATTTTTCTCCAGGCCTGATCTGAATAAACACAATAGGTTCCACATCTACTTAAATCTACTTTCTTCTTATTGTTCAGGACTGCCTATTTTGGGGAAAATGACTGAAATATTCAGTTTTATTTCTCAAGAAGAGTTCATAGTTTTCATCTTGAGGTATGCTGGGAACTCTAACTGAAGTTGCTAAGTAGTCAGAAACTTCAAATAAGGTAAATTAACAAGCATAGGTGACTGTTAGCATCATTGTAGACTGACATGTCAGTGCTTAGCTCTCAGCTAATTACGAAATACACAGGGGCTTTATAAATAACTATAACCCTATAAGTTCAGCTATTATCTACAGTTTATACTGATAAATGCATGAGATTTCATTTTAAAATTCAGCAAGGTAACTAAAACAAAGAATCTCCATAAGTGCTAGCCTGCTTTTATAATCGTATAGTTACTTTTCAGATATCTTAAAGTTTTAACATTATAACCTAGCTCACTGAAGGAAGCACTGAGAAGAGCTGACATAAAATGTCCTTAATGACTTGTGATGGACTAGAAGGTTATGAGTAGAGTTTGGAGTACCTAGAACAGAGCATTACTTCCTACCTCCTCCATAAATAAAGTGGCAACAACACTCTCTCCTCATCTTACACTAATCTCTATTGTCTGGACTATATCTCCACATTGATGGGGAAAAGGCTTTGCCTGTTGTTCAGCCTATGATCCAACTCAGTAACAAAGTCCATCAAGGCAAAGAAACAGACTTAGATGCAGACTCTGGGAATTAGGCAAGCTCACTAACTGGTCATCTGCCAGGTTTTGGGTAGAGTAGGTACTCAGAACCAGAATTTGCCAAGTTTTAAGTCCCAAATGTCTTTCCATACACTCATGCTCATTTCTCCTGCCCATTCTTTTTTGTTGCCCTTCTAAGGTTTTCCAGATTGACTTCTCCTTTAAACTTACAGAGGACTCTGCCCTTAAATCTATTCTGAGAGGTACAGGTTAACTGTGATAATTAATTATGATAATTAAATGTGAATGAGGTAGAGGTTTCACTTCTAAGATACTGAGATTTGGTGAAATAAAACATAACTGATTTATACTGTATAAATATGTTCATTTCACTAACTTCTAGCTTGTTTATCATTTTCAAAGGGGATTCAGTAACTAAAGAATGACATCAAATAATAGGATAGAATGGTTTATAAAAAAGAAAAAAAGAATTCTTCAAATTTAAATTATGTTCCACTTCTTGTTGTAAACCTATCTTTCTGGCACGCCAAGATGGAGCTATTGTTACAGGTTATGGTAGCTATGGTAGTATGCCTATGTATCAGTTTGGAAAAGGGAGCTTCAAAATTTTAATGGTTCCTTTCATAATGAATATAAGTGAATTTGCTTCCAGAGTTGATGGCCCTTAGGCAGAGTGGCCAGATTTCAGTCTCTGAAGTTTCACAATAATACCTCCAGTTGCAATCCTTGTCCCAAATTTACTATTCACAGAAGTTACAACCTCTCCACACCTAGGCTTTTCCCTGGGAAGTGTTAAGCCTGTAAATACCCAGTGTGCACCTCACAGGTACCAGAAAGTTGAGTTCCCTGACCCCTTGCCTGATCTATGCTCCTGAGTATACTTAGTTTAAATCTCCTGAAGAATGTTAGTGCAAAAATACACTGCCAAACACTTCCCAAAATGGCTCTATATCTTACACTGTTACTTAGATAGCCCCATCATTCTACTCTGAAACCGAGAAAAATAGAGGTTCATATCTGTTGTTTCTTCTGACTTTCTTTTGACTTTCTGTCCCTATGTCCAGCCTATTGGGATTGGTTTTCTTCATCATATACCACATCAACAATTCCCCCAAACCCTAGTGAGTGACTATCCTCTATAATGGGAACACTTGGACTTTGTTCTTGAGAAGGTAGATGTAGGTACATGGAGTTGAGAAATCTCTATCAACTTTGAATTTAAAAACATTTCTTGGCACACTAGTAGATTAACTCCTCTCAATCTCAATGCAAACTGATACTTCTGCTCCTCAAGCCCAGGA
Organism: Mastomys coucha; assembly: GCF_008632895.1. NCBI lineage: Eukaryota > Metazoa > Chordata > Mammalia > Rodentia > Muridae > Mastomys > Mastomys coucha. Next base: position 5,120,609 of record NW_022196915.1, on the reverse strand, counting down.
CGAAGCATTAGGATCATGTAAAATGAAAAGTTACAAGCCAACACAGTCAGAGGGGAAAATGAAAATCTTTCAGTCTAATTGTGCTTAAAGCACTGTCTGCATTATATGTCCAAAGTACCTAGAACACTACACAGCTCACAGCAAGTGGACTCTTAGGTCCAATGCCAAGGTTGAAAAAAAAAAAAAAACTGGTGATGGTTCGTTTTGCTTTAAAATTGATCCCTGAAAGCATGTATAGAATTTGGACAAAGAGACAGGTCCAAGAAACAGGAGCACTAGAGGGAGAAGTGGAGCATGAAGTAGGAACCAAATCACCAAAAGAGTTTGAATGTCACAGTAAGAGATTTTAACGCTATTCAGCAGAAAATGATGGACATCTAAAACAGGTCTTTGAGCAGTGAAAGCATGTGCTCAGAGCCTGATGATGAAAAGACCAATAAGGAAGCAGTTATTAGGGGAAATTATATTGTTACAGAATTAGTATTGAAATAGGCGAGATCCTAAAAAAGAGTGATGCCTAGGTAAGATAGTCTTCTACTGTCCTAATTACTATTGTCTTAAAACAGCAGCAAGCAGAATGTCAGCCCTGACAGAGGCTGTCAGCGTAAAAAAGGCATCTGTACAGATCACAAATGATGGATTAAAGGAGAATATCATTATTGTCTACTACCTAATATGCTTTCCTTAATGAACCATTTTCATTGTTTTATATAATTTTGCAAATATTTTCAATTCTAAAATGTTATTAAGAAAATACTAAGAAGCAACCAACAGCATCCTTGGTAAATGTAAACATTCAACTGTGTCATCTGTCTAAATCCTCTAACAGATTGACTCTTCCCTAGTGCTTGTAATGAAGGCAGGTATTTCTGTGCCATCAGAAGACTTAAACCAGTGAAAGTGAGATCTTACAGGCCCTAACAATGTACAGAAGACAACCAATAAAGTGGAATGTACACTGTTTAAAATATTTTACACATTAGCATCATTTGCTAGAAAGTAAATGTTTTAGCATCTTACATCAATTAATGGAGCTTTGGTTAGTTTATAGTTTCCAGCTCTGTTAATGGCCAGACGGCTTTAATCAGGAGTCTACAGTAACCACAATGAAGAGGCTTCAAAGGCAGCAACCACAAGTTAGTTTATCCTGAGCATCAAGAAAAAGCATTATTTTAGATCTATTAAATAGGACATGCAACAACATCTTCTGATATAGAATACCTCTGATAAACCCAACAGAGCCAAGCTTAGCTTCTGAAGGGTTGGGAGGACTTTGTTTTTGTGGTTGTTGTTGTTTAGGTTTGATAAGATTTGGATTTTCCTTAACTTTTTTAACATCATATTTTATGGACACTCTCAAAATGGCTTACCATGGAAAAATTAGTATCTGGGTTCGTCAGCTCCATATAATACACAGACACCTGCAGAAAACTACTAGCTTCAACTGGTTCACCCAAAATTCCCAACTGTTTTCAAAACTAAACAGTACTTAATTTTTAAACCAAATTTTCATTTATATAAATTATTTGTGTATATTATAGTATAATATGTTGATATGGTGATAGTATATTCATTCTGTACAATCAAAAAAATACAACAGAAATGTAATCATACATCACAGGGGTGGGGGGAACTCTTCCAGAAAGAAAACTGAGGGGAATATTTGGAAGGAATATGAATTGAATTCTACATAAAATAGCCTGAGAAAATGCAGGCATTGTTTTCAAAGGAAATTGGCTGGTGCCACATCAAAATGACACATCTCTGGGGGTGGGAGGGGTGAATGCTGACAAAGAAAGTTGTTATCTGTCTGTCCTCTTTCTCCTTTCCCGAACCACTCATAAAACTTGTGTGAAAGGAGTACTATTGTTAACTGAGAGGTGACTCTTGATTCAGTATGGGTTCAGGGATTGAGGCAGAGGAGTGTGTGGGATGGGAGTTCTGGATGAAGTTCTTAATAATCACACTGCATTCAAATTTAGACTCTCATAGCTCTTTGTATTTAGGAAATATTTAAAGATATTGTACATGTTTGATTCAAAATTTCATGGGCACAATCTTAAATGGGTTAAACTCTGTAGTGGAGCCTATTGAAAGGGGAGCTAGTGACAGCCTGGTGCAGGGCATTGATGGATATTTGGGACTATGAGCAAGAGTGAAGGATACCAAGGAACTATGGAATTTGACAGAACAAGCAAACTGAAGTTCTAGAGGTTCTCTGAAGTCAGTCACGAGGACAATCCGCCACTGTCCTGTAATGACCCTGCCCTTGTCTGGTTCCTATTTTTTTTTCTCCTAGAGGACTTCTAGCATGGTTGTTTGATCTTTTTCTTGCTCCAATTCAAATGGGATACTGCTGGGAAAAATAAATCAAGATTCTTGGCTTGCAGAATATTTGATAACTAGAAAAAAAAAAACACTAGGAATGTCTTATAAGGAAATTCTTGTTGGAATGTTGTATATTGTGGCAGCATTTGGCAAGTCAATTTCCTGTGATTAACAAGTAAAGGTGTGCCCTCTGGTGACAGAAGGTGGATTTTAAAGCTGATGATATCATTTCATATCTGACTGTCAGTTCAGATGACTCCAGAGCCCCTGTCCCACACTGGTTGTCTCAGGATCTATATCAATCACCTCTTGATATAAGAGGCCAAGATTCTAAAGGCAAAGCTGCAGAAATAATGGTAGGATCTAAGCAAATAGAAACCTCCTGTAATATCATATTGATCTCTGGCATCCTTTCATATGGCAGTGCAGTCTAAGCTCACATATCCAGCTACTGACAAAAAGCATGTACTCAGATTCAAGAGTATGAATATCTGCTACCTTCACTTAAGTACAGTATAGGCCTAAAGGGCCAGCCTAGCTCCCGCACTTCCCTCTGGGGATTAGTACACTGTGCTCTCTGTACTCTCCCTTCAGTGTCTCCCTCAGCCCAATCCTACCTTCTTCTACTCACAACAGAAGAACATCCCCAATACCATGCCTTAGTATTGTATCGTCTTTATTTTTCATATGAAAAATCAGGCTTCCATTCTCCTGATCACTTACTGAAGATGCCTACTGTGAGCCAAGCATGCTTGTAAGTGCTGGTTATGCAGAAATGAACATGACTGGAAGGACTCTGCCACCATGGAGCTACTGTGTCACCAGAAGAAAGCCATAAACAAATAAGCACATGGTTTTGTGCTAGATGGGAAACTTACCTAAAGGGAAATTAATTGAATTGGAGAAACTTAATTTCTGGGGAAAATGTGTTATTCATATGGAAAAGACTTGGGGTGAGGTCTCTGAAAAAGAGGGAAGTGGAGAACATGCCCCAGCAAAGTATCAGAGTAAAGCACGGAAGCTAGACAGAAGCAGAAGTTAATGAGAAAAAAAAAAAGCAAGTGGAATGTTCCAAGCCAACCAATGTCTCTGAAGAATGATAACGTAGCAGGGGTTAGGGTGGAGAGAGGAAATTAGAGGGAGAGGCCAATAGCACTGTGAGATAGGACACACATTTTATTTGAAGAAGCCACTGCAACATCTTGAACAGGCAGGGATGAGCAACACAGACATTGCAACTGATATTTTGAATAATGATTCTGGCTGTTGTTTAAAAAAGAAATGGTTGGGGACAAGAGTAGAGGCAGAGAGACCTTTTCTTCAGAGAATGCTGCACGTTACCCAGGAAACAGAGCCTCATTTGAGCTTAATAGCTTCTCAGAAAAGAAGCGGGAACACCGGGAACACACAGTGTGCCCACTGTGCAGACTCTAATGATGTTGTCCTGTGTTCTTTCTCATCTTCCCTCCTTTTCTTCTTCTTCTCTTTAGAAACAAGTAGCCAGTTCAAATGGTGCAAAAACTGCCAGCAGGGCAGGAAAGGAAAATTTAGTACTCAGCACTTGGAAGCTCTCCCACAGGAAACAAGAATATCTGAGGTCATGACTCCAACAGTCTCAAAGGGATGATGAGAATCCAACACAAAAGAACATCAACAATCAGTTACAAACCAAAGAAATGAGTCTCCTTTCAGAGCAGAGTCCAGCATCGACCAAAGAAGCATCTCAAGAATATTTTGAAGTATTTTATTAGTGACCTCTTCATTAATACTGAGAAAAACTTTCTGAAATGTGTACTTTCTGTGATCCTTCAGCACATCTGTTTTCTTTATCTCAAACTATGGAAAGCCCCAACAATCACGCCGCATACCACTGCTCTAGAAAATACAACCAGTGGGAGTAGTGCAAATATAATGAACTTACAGTTTATCTGTTCAAAAATAAGCATGCTGAGTGTTATCTTACTTGTGAAATCATTGTGAATGTATTTTTCATTTATTATAGGCTATAAATGAATATAGGTTGCCTGTTTTAAAATCACAATTAAAGCAAGATAGGTAAATAGCCACTGATCAACAGAAATATTAAGTAATAATTTTCTCAGCAAAGGAAGTCTTATTAGGTTTAGAGCATGTGATTCTATAACATGCACAGAACTCAAATAATGCACACCTATGCAAATGCTTTTTCATTTGTAAACATTTAATCTACAGATGGTAACTGGGCACTTCAAATTGCTCTTTTATACACTTTTACCTCAAAGCTCTATCTAGTTTACTCTGAGACATTGTCTTGGAGACAGAGGTGATTGTCTTTGCCACTCTTAGTTAAAATTTAGGAATTATTAAAAGGCTAAGTATTGCTACTTACTAGCTTTCACTCCTACTACAGGCAACAAACTCTCATCATGTAATGGATGAGATTTTCTGTTTTTAAACTATGACTATGTACTTCGGAGCTCCTTCAAAGATTAATACATAAAATGCACTTGGTTATATTTTTAGCTAAAATTCCAAAAACCATGAGCTAGTTTTCTGGGTCATTTGATTGCCTTTATAAAACAGTTACAATGTTGAAATCTCTCATACTTAAAGTCCCTTAAGGAAAATACAGGACTTGATTCAACTACACTTGTTAGCCCAGTTCTCACAGCCTCCTATTTTTTCTGTCTTTCTTCTAAGTAACATCTTGATGAGAAAGTAAAGAAGATCTAAAGAGCCTCAAAGCTTGCAATTGCTCATAGCACAGATTCATCTCAGAGTTGGACAAAATATGAAGCACTGAGCCTACTCAAAACTCTCCACATGTCCTGAGTACAGACCCTCACAACCCCACACACACTGGGGAACTTTAAAAGATCTAAATAAAGACACTCTCCACTATGTGTGGTCCCAATATTGAGGACTGAACCAAGTTCCGCAAATCAACTTATGCAAAAGTGAACCAAAGGCTTTTCTTCCTAACACATGATAAAAAAAAATAATAAAATAAAACGAACAAACAAACTACCAATAATTACCTTGGTGTCTGAAGACAAATACAGCTAAAAATGACCTCAGCTCTCTATAGATGGCATTTCTTTAACCAACTGAGACTGACAAGGATAAATGCTTGCAGATTCTCTATGAGAATTATGTCATTTACACACATACACACACACACACACAAGCAACAGAATCTTCAAAGCAATTATCATAAACAGTTCTTATATTTGTTACATTTCACATAATTGTTACCAAATATTTCACAAAGCAAAATAAATGTTTATTTTTGTCACTGTTTGAAGGGATCCAGTCAGATGTCATGGGATCTTGCAATGATAATTTTTTTTCTCCATTCATTCCTAGACTGTACCAAAACACCAATCTCATCACATACACTGGTAGATTTTAAAACTGTCACTGAGCTTCTTTCTCTCTGGGGCCAATCAGTGTGTTCCTGGCAAATCTGTGGTCTCCAACCCCCCTTTGCTTGGGAGCAACTTGGTTTCCACATGCAGCCCCGACAGGCTGGAAGCTGGGGCTGGACACCTGCTGTGTGGAACACTGACTGCTGCTCCTTAGATTAAAGACTGAGCAGCTCTCATGTTTATGTTAAAAGTTTGCCGCATCTTCCTTTCAAGATCTTCCTCCGGTCTGGTGTTAATGGATCTTCTCGTGTTTATGTTAGATGGGCGAGCTTCGATTTCCTCTGGGTCTGATTCCTAAGCATAACTATAAATACTGAGTGAATTACAGTAAAGGTCTCTCTCATCATCACATCTACCTGGCGTCTATGTCCTTCCTTACTAACTGTTTGCCTTCTCAGGTACTCAATTATCTCCAGTCCAAGAAGCACCCACTGGAGCTAACAGATGGCGTCCAATGTGGACCTAGGGCATGGGAATTTATGGGTGGTAACACAACATGGATACAGAGATTTCTAGACAGCTCCCCAGAACTGGGGTAGACAGTTTGAGACTTAGGGGTAAGAGTGAAGCATTTTGCCCCTGGGTTGAGGACGAGATGGGCTAATTTTCTTCTAGAAAATTAAAAGATATGCACTTATGGTTTTATTTATGAGGCAGCCCCATCTGGGTTTCCAGATCTCTTTAACTTGGGGCTGGGTTTTAGTTTTAACACTGAGAGCTCTCGTTTTTGCTTGGTATTGTTGGCGAGGATTTTCGCTGGATGTAGGCAGGAGATGGCGAGGATTTTCGCTGGATGTTGGCAGGAGATTGGCTGGGTGATCCGCCGAGGGGATTGGCATGCCAGATTTCAGCCGGAAAGGCTGGGTGTTCAGGGGTCAGCTGGTTAGGCTGGGTGCTCGGCTTTCTTCCGAGGAATGTTGACTGCAGAAACTCCAGGCTTGGAGGCGGTCATTGCCCTGTTTTGTACATCTCGGTACACAGAGCTATAAGAGGTATATGTTTATGTATTTTTGTTACATGTTTGTCTCGTGTTGTGGTGTGGATGCAGAAGTCTCATCTCTTATCTAAGTTACATGTGGCGCTAGCGATGTGGCGGATGGTCCCGGGAGGGTACTGCCTCCTGGCAGCCTTGCCAGGGCCACAGAGAGCATACTCTTTAGATTCATTGTGCCCGGGCATCTGATCTGCCAGTAGAGCCGGTCTGCCTTGGCGGGCTGGTAGTGGCCGAGAGGGCCAGGGTCGCATGGTTGGCGGCTCTCTGGGTACAGCTGCGTGTGTGCCTCCCACTCTGCCCGAATACAGCTCCCAGGTGCTCAGATCAGAGAAGGGATTGGCTGGACTGCACAGAGACAGCCTAAGTTCAGAGCTCACGATCCAGCGTTCCGGAGGCAGGCACAGCCAGACCCGGGAGGGGTGGGCGTTCCCAAGTTCCCGGAGACTGAAATCCATGACTGCCCTTGGGCGGGGCTTGGACTCTGCCTTCAGCGGCTTGGTAATACCTCCTACAACAGCTGCCTTCATGCCTGGTCCAGAGACAGAGTGCACGGGCATCCGACAATGGCTCTAGCCAGTCAAGCAGGGCTACAGCCGAGCTGGGCCAGGGTCTCGAGGTGAGTGACCCTCCTGGCGCAGCCGCCTGCTCTGATGCAGCTCCCTGGTAGCCGAGCCATGTTTGACTGTTCTGCACAGAGCCAAGCACGAAGGTTGCCCGCTGGCTTTGGGCAGAGCTTGGGCTCTGCGCTCTGCAGTTCGGTGATTCCTCCTGCAGCAGCCTGCATGCTTGGTCCAGCTACAGTATACAGCAGGTTGACAGGTGGCTGCTGTGACAGTGCGCAAGCGTTTTACTTATTTAGGTGATATCTGGTTATCTAACTTATTACAAACTCAAGTCAGGAAGTAGGGCCGGGACAGGTGAGCACTCGCGCGTGCGCAGAACCCAAGAGAGCCTTTGGGAGATGGTTTTTTATTTATCTTGGATAATTGAGAAAACTGAACAGTAGAGAGAGTTTTAGAGATGCAGACCAGCACTTAGGGAGAAGCAGAGACCATCTGTAAATCCCGCGGCTAGCTTTTCACTGGCGAGTTGGTACAGGACAGGCAGGGGTTGTGGAAGTCAGCCCTCTTACTACATTTCCCAAACTGCCTTGTGGTGGTCACTATAATGCGCATGCGCAGTACCCTAGAGCACAATTTATTTTCTACTAGGCACTTTCGTTACTACGAGTTTTATCCAGTGATATATTAATTTTCTAGTTGGCGGTATTCTGCCGATCAGGTCAGTGTAAGTGTGTGCTACTAGCAGCCAGACTGGGGCCGTGGGAGGCCCCAGTCTCGGACCCCCCTGGGGGCCGGGGAGCCCCGCACCCTGGCAGTGCCCTTCACGCCTGTGGACACAGTCTGCTGCCCCTGGGCTCCCACTCGGCGGCGGCTGGGGGACCCAGTGTCTCCTGCGTGTGCAACTGCCAGCGCTTTTGCTCCCCAACATGGAGATCACGGAGCTAGGGTTCATGCATATCAAGGTGATCGTAGAGCAGGAAGTACAGATAAACAACATAGTGGGCGCTAGACAGCCTGGATGATCAGAGCTAGTAAGAGAAACTTTGGGCCAAAGAGCTATTACTGACTAGACAGGACAGGGTTGTTCTGAATTTTATTAGATACAGTCTATTACAAATTACAGGTCTTTTCTTACACTAACCTTTGTAGGAAAATGTTTTTAAGAGCTAGTATTTTGTATCTCTTATGAGCTGGCTTTTAGACAGAAGTCCAAGTGGGACATTTATATATACAGAGGCCATAAGCCTTATTATGATGACACTTTTTCCATAGCGGCCACTGTATTTCCCGTGCCCCGTGCAGATAAATCTAGTAGATTAATAATGCTCCTGTGTGGGTTGATCAGTGGTCTTTATCTCTAGAGAAAATAGAATCAGCTTCTTTGCTAGTGCAAGAGCAATTAGAAGCAGGTCATCTGAGAGAATCAGATTCTCCATAGAACACGCCTATTTTCGTGATTAAGAAATAATCAGGTAAAAGATTTATGTTTCTATGATTTGATTGAGAACATTACAGACTGGATTGCCATCTCCTGTGGCAATTCTAAAAGGATTTTACTAATAATTATAGATTTAAAAGATTGTTTCTTTACAATTCTTGATTGTTGGAAAATATCCCCAAGACGTATTGTCATATATTAAAGGTTTATTATCGCCTTTATTGAGAGGGGGTTACAATGGCCCCAGAGTAGGTGAAGAGACCATTTGATAAACTTATATTGATCTTAAAAAATTATTGGGCGATAGTTTTTGGTTTCATCCTTTTCTAAACTTACCACAAGAGACTGGAAGACCTTATTGATATTTTTAGAGGCAATTCTGATCCAATTTCTCCCAGATCCTTATTTAAGTAGAGATATCTGCTTTACAGCAGGTGGATAAAACTATTGAATTTACCTTTACATTGTAGTAGGCACGTATTTAGGATCTATTCAAAGATGTCTCCAAAACATATTTTCGTGCCATTTTTTGAAGCTCTTACACAGATAATTATGCTGGGTGAGATGCTAATGTTAACTTACCTTGGCAAAGAGCCAGATGTTATTTTCCCACCCTATTTTACCTTGGAGCTAGACTATTGGCTTTTTGTATAGATTTACTACTTATTCAATTTAATTCCTAGAGTCTATAGATATTCTTCCCCCAAGATAGATTAAATAAGTTTTTATATATGCATTTAGTTATCTTTCCAAAGATAACGGCTTGGTAGCCAATAGACTGTGCCCTTGTAGTGTTTACTGATGGCACCTCCAAGAAAAGAGCTAGATTTCTCATCTATGATAAACAAGTGATTGTATATACTCCTGGTCTCTCTACTCCTTGGCTGATTAACTACAGTTTTATAGGCCGTTGAAGCTGTGCCCTAAATGTGTTAATTTTTTTCTCCAGTCCCACATTTGAAAGATAGACCCTATAGGGCTGGTACCTTTAGTACCTGACATATAGATATTACTCTTTATGCAGAATTTAGAAGGCTTAATTTTACAGGTCTGCATTTTTACCTGTTCAAGATTTATTTCTGCTTCCCTACAATCAGGAGAAGCCTCTTAAAATTTTTTCATTTACAAGTTTTCAGTGCTATCTATAGTTTGCTCAAAACTATTTTTACAGACAACGGGCCTTCTTTCACCAGAAAGAAAAGATTTTCTTTTTTTTTTCCTTTTCTAAGATTTTAATTGTTGTTTGCATGACTAAATTTTGTCTTTTGAGACCAAGGGGGGAAAATCTACTCCCCAGAGGCTTTTTTAGGTTTGCCTCCGGCCTTGGTCTCCTGAGTGCTGGGACTACAGACATCCCGCTTTGGTTAACTTTGATGACAAGGCTCCTGCTGGAAGAGGTGGGCCCACTGCGGCAGACCACTCAGGCTGGCTTTTTTCTGGCTATTGTTATTCTCTTGCCTGTGCTTGACTTAGCCCAGTTGCTTAGTCTTCATTTTTCTTTCCTTTCTTTTGTTCTGTAAGCTGGCAGGGTTTTTCCTGCCCATTTTGTATGAGTTTTTCTTTTATTCCGAAGCCTTTTCTACATGTTTGAATGTGTTTTTTCCCATTTGCTTTGGAAATCTGCTTTAGAAATCACGATTAAAGCAGAGAGCTCACCCTGAGCAAAGTTTCGTGATCGTTTCAAGGTTTAACTGGATCAGGGGACATCCCGAAGTGCCTGGATCCTGCTAAATTACCAGCTTTTCAAGAAAAATCTGCTTTCTCCTGACAAAGCAGAAACTAATCGTGTTTTACCTGGACCAAAACTCGTTCGAGTCTCTGTTACTTTCTGAAGAGCAGGCAACACCCGAGGGTGCCTGGTTTACCACTGAGATTCCAGCATTTCAAAGGTTAATGCTATCACCGAGTCGACAAAAGACTAATTTGCATTATCTTGAGACCTGTTTCCTGGCAATAGACCCCAGAGTGCTGGCGAACAAAAGGACTGATCCCAGCCACCCTGCCCCAAGCATCAAGAAGTCATGGTTTTCTGCTTTCAGAAGAATCATAACAACTTCCGGACTTTGCAGGTTTCATGGACATATCTTGGAATTTCTGTATGGAAGGATGGTGCAAGAGGAATCTAGTTCACTGATTATGAAGTCTGCCCAGACGGAGGCACATACCTAGTGGCTGTATCTCTGTCAGAGACACTCTTTAGTCCAGTATTCTTTGCCCATTGAGTCAGGGAAGACCGAGTCAGTGAGAATTTCAGATCCCTAGCTAATGCATCGCTATGATTCCCATATAGTATATGTGCCGAGCTAAAATTGCCTTGATCCTGCCTCTTGCTTTGAAATTAATAAGGGGTGAACTGTGGTCTCCAACCCCCCTTTTCTTGGGAGCGACTTGGTTTCCGCATGCAGCCCCGACAGGCTGGAAGCTGGGGCTGGACACCTGCTGTGTGGAACACTGACTGCTGCTCCTTAGATCAAAGACTGAGCAGCTCTCATGTTTATGTTAAAAGTTTGCCGGATCTTCCTTTCAAGATCTTCCTCCGGTCTGGTGTTAATGGATTTTCTCGTGTTTATGTTAGATGGGTTAGCTTCGGTTTCCTCTGGGTCTGATTCCTAAGCGTAACTATAAATACTGAGTGAATTACAGTAAAGGTCTCTCTCATCATCACATCTACCTGGCGTCCGTGTCCTTCCTTACTAACTGTTTGCCTTCTCAGGTACTCAATTATCTCCAGTCCAAGAAGCACCCACCGGAGCTAACACAAATCTACTTATCAGCTCTGTGATGAGCACACAAACATGAGGGAAGATGCCTTATGATTGCAGACCACCTGGCCATGTCAGGTTTTACTAGATGTGCTGTGCTTTTATCCCCATCAAAGACTATAGGATGGCAGGCCAGCGCATTAAATCCATAAAGGCAATTTAGTTCCATGAATAAAGATACCTGAGTCTGCTATGCAACTTATCCATAATCCTGCTCTATAATTAAGTACATATTTAATTAAAGTCTGAATCACTGGAAAGAGGCTTGTCTATTAATCTGATTTGATTATAGCCATTCTTTCTATCCAGCTAACAGTTTGGGAGAAGAATTCATGTCACTTTTAAGAGAAAAGTGCCAAAAACATTCTTACATGCCCCTTTAATTTCAAGGTCTTATACTTAGCATATATTAGAATAAAACTGAACAAAGCTGTGATTCAAAGGCATAGCATTATAATTTCTCCCCCCTCATTACACTCTCTTCCTTCCAAAATACTTTAAAGAAAGCAAAAGACCTTCTCAGTGTCACAGAGGTTTTCGTATGTGCTATAAAAGACTTCCCTGCTAAAAACTTACTCCATCTTCCCCTCCCACTAATGACTGTTATTAAAATTATTTTTCACATGAGAATCTTTTGCTATCGACATCCCATTGTGATGAAATACACAAACTACACAGGTAGAAGACAAAGGAAGTGAAGAGTGAAGCTGAAGCTTCTCCTGAGAAATGATCTTTTTAGACCTAGCAGGGTAACGGAACTGAAATCCTTCAGAAGATGAGGCCTTCAAGACAAGAATGTAGGCTGTTTCTCCTTTACTTTTCTTTTAGAAGGGAGGTCAACATCAGATATCTGCACGGTACTCTGACAGTGTACAAGTAAATTTCTGACCAAAAAAGGCCTCAAACAATCCAAAAGCTAATCATTCTCAAAAAACGTTTTCAGAACATTGTTCTGCACAATCATGTGATAGCTAATTTGGGGAGTCAATTTGAATAGATAGAGAAATATCCTGGCAATGAATGAAGAAACATGGCTCTGGGTGTGTCTGTGATGGCATCTCCAGATAGCACTGGATCATGAAGGCTCTGACCTATTCAATGGATCAATCTGTTTTTTCATTAATTTATTAATTTATTCACCACACTAAATCACCGCTCCCCTCCATCCTCTCCTCCCAGTCCTACACTCAAACATCTCTGTAAGTAGAATCTCAACCTGAAGGTATTGTTGGAAGTGAAAGGCAGGGAGCCTATTTGAAGGAACACAGTGGGGTGTGCTCTCTAGGTTCCTAACACTGTAGCCCAGCCCTGTTATATTGCCTTTATTTCCTATTCAACTGAGGAAGAAATGCTACCTCTACACTCGCACAAACATGCAGCAATTGTGGATTTGACTCTGAACCTGTGAGCTAAAAAATAAAAACATAAAAAACTTTCCCTTGAGTGTTTCTGACAGGTGCTTATTCACACCAACAACAAAAGTCACTAATTCAATCCAGTAGAATAGAAAAAAAAACTGACAGAAACATTTTTGTTTTAGTTGCCAAAGAGTTATGTTGATACCAGACTAATTTTTAATTATCGCATATGCTCCATGCTATGAAGATACATCTCTCAGATTTCCCACTGAGAATGTAATTGCCCAACAACACTGACTGCTACTTCCTGAAATACAGGGTTTGATGAGACCATGCTTCCTGCGGGCTCCCCCAATTTATTCCTGCACAATGCAGGAAGGATCCCCTGCATAGGATTTTGGCTGGCAGGACAGCCTTGCAGAAACTGTCTTTGAACAGCGTAAAGCCTGCTGAACACATTTCTGCCAAACTCCATTTCTTCATGCTCAGCCCTTTTTTCTGTTCAGAGGGAAAGACCTGAATCATAGTCTAAGCTTATTCTCATGTTTCTTTACTAAATTTCCCTCAGTGTTTCTTTCTGTATCTAACTTTTTATTGAAACTCAAAGAATCTTCAACTGATAGGAAATAAATTAGGTCCTATAGTACTGATATATATTATATATAGAGAGAGAGACACCTTTTCTTTCCTTTTTGCCTTTTTTTTTGGGGGGTGGCACTATGATGTGACAGTTTATGGTATAAAATGTTGTCTAGCCCACTAGCCTTTCCTGATTGTTTGGACACAGAATCACCAGACCACAACGCTCAAACTCCCTTCCAGATAAATGTGATTCCAAACATTTGACGGGGCTCTACTGTTTCTGTATCTGTCACCTAATCATCTGTGTAGGCCCCCATCTATTTCATTTTCATGGTTCCCTATCAATGTGGCAGATCCAGAAATTCTGAACTCTGTCTGATGACTACAGAGTGAAAAGTCCACAGATTGGAACTGTAAATTACCAGTTAGGTAAAGAAGTCTGACCTAGAACACTAGAACTGTTATGTAAATACAAACTACACAGCTGGATCTTGCCTATGATCCCAACACTGGGGAGGCTGAGGCAGGAAGATTGCTACTGCTTTAACCCCAGCAGGAAAGACTCTCTCTCAAAATCAATAAAAAAGAAGAAAAGTAATGTTGTGTAGCTGTGAATTAGTTAAACCACTTTGGCTCCCAGTGGTCTTGCATTCTGCATCTGCCCAAGAGCTCTTAGGATTCCAGAATGAAAGACACTTATACACAAGCTAATTTTGATATGCTTTGACTAGCTCATGACTGGGCACTTCTAAACCTCCCCTCTGATTGTAAATACTCCACTCCAGAATTCCTGAGTTAACATCTTTTAAAATCTATGTTTCATCTATGCTACCCAGGACCCAATCAGGGAAGTGGCCCCTGGGACCACTTTTTTGGATTCTTACATGCTGGCGGGCCTCTAAGTTTCATTTTTCTGCTTCCCCATTATGGCAATTCGCCATTTCTCCCCTCTCCCTTTGTCCCTTGCCCTCATAATCTAAAAGTCCAGCAATTCTTTATTATCAATGGAAGCCAGCTGAGGACAGGGACCTTCTGGTCTGAAAGTGCAGCTTTTGGGAGCCGAAATAAGACAAAGTGCTAAAACCAATTGCCAACAATATTGTTGCATGAATTCACTGATTTGGTTCTGAGCTTGTCACAAGAGCAAGTGCCTGAAGCAACACTTAATTTTGCACCACAAAAATATTTGAGATTTTAAATAAAGATGGTCCTGCCTCATGGTGCGTATGCACTGCATGTGGCAGGTGGTACGGAGAGATACCACTGCCATTCCTTTTGTGTTACAAACAAGCCATTCCTTCCCTCACAAAGTAATGTGTCTTCATTTCTCCTTATCTTATTACCCCTATGACTTTTTTTGACCCAGATGGTGACAATTGGAAATGACAAACATACACTGTGGACTTGCAAAACAACAGTCAATGGTCACTTTCTCTTATTCTGAGCCCTCAAGCTGGTACTATTGGGATAGTTGTTGGTGGGGAAAGCTCAAACAATAAAACTCAGACAGTGAATACTTGTAATGTCAATACTTCATATATGGAAGCAAGAGGATCAGGAGTTCAGAAGTTCAAGGCCACCCTGGGCTATGTGAGACTGCCTCAAAATAACTACAAAACAACAACTACAACTATCAAAGCAAACAAGCATAGTTTAAATAAGAAGTAAACAGTTTAAGAGATGGGGATTGATAATTTAGTATATTTTCAGCCTCAAATAATCTAAAAGTAATGATAGTATTTTGTGTGTTTAAAATGTCATTGTGTAGCTGGGCAGTGGTGGTGCACGCCTTTACTCCCAGCACTTGGGAGGCAGAGGCACGTGGATTTCTGAATTCAAGGCCAGCCTGGTCTGCAGAGTGAGTTCCAGGACAACCAGGGCTATGCAGAGAAACCCTGTCTCGAAAAGCAAACAAACAAAAAAAGTCATTGTGTGTCTTGCATTTGGACAGGATACGATGATTGAATACCAAAATGTAGCTAACAATACCCTACCCCCCAATTTAGATGACAGATCGGCCAGGATTTGGCACCAGAGGAGTTATATTTGGTATAGCTTACAAAATTAGGATGCTAGTTACTAGTTCCTGCGTCCAGCAATTGAGTTACCTGTAGATTCTGAGCTAAGTTTGTGCAATGTTTTCCTTCATGTGGAGACTCAACTGGGGTCATAAAGAAAGGTATGGCAGCAAGAGTGAGTTTGCAAGAAGTGTACCTCAAAATGCCGTAGGAATTTGGAAGCATGGGGCTGGTGTGGCAATGACCCGCCAATGGGAACCTAGAGAGCTGGGTGGGGAGATTTCAGAGCTCCAGGGTAAGAGAGTCTCCAAGAGATGAGAGCAGCCCTCCAGTGTGGCTTAGTGGGGATTGCTTTTTTTTTTTTTTTTTTTTCAATATTTCAGACAACAGATGAAGTCCAATGTAGCAGGTTAGAATCCAGTAGAAATTTAAGATTCTTAGCTTATGAGTTAGAAATTTAGTTAGAAATTTGGAGGTTTGGCAAGCGGAGCAAGAGCAGAGTTAAGTCATATGATTCAAGTGTGGCAACCTTGAAACAAAGAAAGATGGCTCTGAGGTCCCCTGATGTGAAAAGAGGCAAGATGGTTACTCTGAGTCAAAGAGCCAGAGAATGGACTTTGCCTACTTCTTGGGGCAGATATTGATTGAACTAAAATTGGGGTTATTTTGCTTTTAGGATAGATATATATACAGATTTTGTCTGAATCACATGGGGAATTTCGCCCATGGTTCAGAGCTAAGAGTCCAAAGAGAGAGCAGTGATAATTGCCTGCTATGAACAGGTATTGAATGGAAGTCTGTGGCTCCAGGTAGAGAGCATACAGATACGATGGTATAATAAAGTCTGCAGGAAACTTATATTCTTTGAACATGGGATCCACGGGAATTTTGAGTTAATTTCCTGGCATGACAGAATAGAAAAAGCCTAAGTATTATCATGCAGTATTTTAGTTTACTTCATTTGTTTTGGATTGTTTTAATTTTCAAAATGGGTGTGATGTTGAGTTTTGTGGTTATATTATTCCTCTGGGAGAGAAGTCAAGCTAGAGATTTTTTCTGGTTACTGACTCAAGGACATGCTGATTTGGGAGAAAAGCTTCTTTTGTGTTTACAGAAAAGGAGATTAGGCTCTGGACCCCTTCCAGAGTTATATCAATCAGATATGACAGAGGAAGACCACCTGAAAATAGATTCAGGTGAATCAAACAAACAAAAAAAGATTCTTTGTGCCATCCTTCACATGGCATGAATGAAGACTTATGTTTGGGGCAGAATTTCATCCTAACTAGTCTGAATACCCTACACAGACTAATCTCAAAATAAGTGGGATTTTGAGTTTTGTGGTTCCTCTGGGAGAGAGGTCAAGCTAAAGGTTTTTCTGGTTACCGACTCAAGGATTTGGGGAAAAGGTTTTGCCTTTGCGTTTTTTAGAAAATGTTATTAGTGTCTATACACCTTCCAGAGTTATATGGATCAGATATGATGAAGGGAGACCCCTTGAAGACTAGATTCCAGAGAATCAAACAAAAAAGTTATCTCAATGATCCTAAAATTTTGTTTTGAGATTTGTATACTATAGACTATACAGCCTTGGTGAGTCTCATCATCAAAAATGCTGAACTGACCTGCTTGAACTTCTGATATCTTGGACTTTCAGCCGGATCCAGTCAGGACACAGACATCAGAGACTAAGACAATCCTTGGTGTGGCCTTCTTAAGGCGAACAAAATCCCTCATTCCTGCCACCCCTCTTCAAAGATATCTCAACGATCTCAACGCCCATATTCAGTTGGAAGTAGCTATGAAGAGACCTCACCCCAGTTCCCTGGACTTGGAGGTCTGAAGGTGATTGTTCTAAGTTGTCTTTCTGGGAAATTTAGAAATGGTCATAATTTGAACAGTGAGGAAATAGCTAAAATTGATTGTGTAGCCATAATCTTATTTGGTAGAAATCTTTACAATAGTTACTAAGTTGAAGTCATAATTTTTTATTTTGATACAGCATTTATCTTGACACAGAATCAGGACTTTCATTGGTATAAATTTCTTTTATTGATACAAAAAATTTTAAAGTATAATGCCTGGAACCAGTTCTTCTATAAATGCCATTACAAACTGATCTCAGATGATTGATTAAGCCTGTGAGTTAAGGACCACATAGCAAATTCATGGCTCTGAGTTTATTGGTAGGGTGTTTTCAAGATATTTTAACTAGTAACAGCTGAAAGTATTTAATGGACAACTGTCCAGATTTACTTTACATAGATAGATCTTTTTCAAAAACATCAGAAATCCACAGAATGTGACATTTAATGTTATTTATTCACTTGTGGACTCAAAGAAGCAGCTGAGCATCTCTACCTCCGGGTGAGGTTGTACACTGTGGCTAGGTGACCACTGGGGAGATATTGCCTATTTCTCCTATAGACCTATATTGTTCTTGAGAGCACACAAGTTACAGGTTAGGACAGCTTTAGTTCTGCTGAACCAGAATAAGCTAGTCGTTAATAATTCCTGTTTTTGAAGGACAATCTTGGGCCAGAAAACTGAAGACTGATGATCCAACTTCCTGACACACTGGGCCTGTATAGTCAGGAAGCTATGTCTACAATTTGTCTCAGTTGTGGAAGCTGTTAGGCTTCCTATATTTTCAGATAGTATGGTCGCTCTTGTATTTCTGATGGGGTTGAAAGACTACTTGTAGTCTCATAGCCTACCCAGGCTATTCAGCATTGAGAGAATATATTTAAGAGGATAGTTTTCAGATAGTATACAAGCTAAAACAGAGACATAGCAGGTATGGATTTATAAGCCTTTTAAGTTAGGATAGATAACAAAGTGTTCTATTTAATTGACAAAAATGATGGACTGGGTATTAGGTCTATCTTGTAGTTTGTAATTTACAGAATGGTAATAGTTATACTCAGCTTATAGTTAAGAGAAAAGATTTTTATTATTATTATTGGACAGAAAAGGTGATATGTAGCAGAACCTTCCCCTAATGAATAAAGATTTCAGGGGACCAATCATTGGGTGAGGAGTAGGCGGGACTTCTGGGTCGGAGACAGGAAAAGGGAGGCAGCAAAAGGTGTCCTGCTTTTGGATGGGAGATGAGTGGAAGTCAAAATATTGCTAACAAGAGGCCTCCGGTTGAGATGGTGGATCCACCAGGATTTGCCACCGGAGGAGTTGTATTTAGTATAGCTTACAAAATTAGGATGCTAGTTGCTGCACCCAGCGATTGAGTTACCTGTTGATTCTAAACAACAACAACAAAAGAATGTCATTGTATGCCTCTACAATGCCCATACCAAATAAACATCTTTGCCCAGTACAAATACATCATGATTCCTATATGGACAAACGTAACATGGCTTGTCACAGTCCTTTTACTCTTTATTTATTTATTTATTTATTTATTTATTTATTTATTTATTTTATTTTTGATGGTACTTCCCTCATTGAGAGTGGTTTTAACGGAAACTATATTCTTTTTTTTTTTTGAAGCAGTCTTGAGGAAGTCTTTATTTTTTTTAGATATTTTCTTTATTTACATGTAAATTTCTCCTTTTCCAGTTTCCAATAATGACACAAATAATATATCTGTAATTTGAAAGATCAAATCATACAGAAAAGGAACAGGAAGTGAAAATTTTCAGGTTTTCCCTCTTTTATCATTCGAATTCCTTTTCTCTACCTAGAAGCAACAGCAGAGAGCATTTTATGTGACTGTGGTTCAGCCAATCATTTTTGCCTTACCATGCCATGTCTGTGAGGTTTGGGGTATGTATGTGTGCATGCGTGAATGCGTACATATGTACGTGTGTGCGCGCGCGCGCGCGCGCGTGCGTGTGTGTGTGTGTGTGTGTGTGTGTGTGTGTGTGTGTATGTGTGTGTGTGTGTGTGTTAGTGTATGTGTGCAGGTTAGTATATGTGCATAGATTTCTGAATTTACATATGACAAGAGTCAGGCAGTGCATCTAATTTTATGGCCTATGGAATTTATTAATTTAGAAGGAATGAATATCATACCACACCCTCCACAAATGGACAGCAACACACATTTCCTTCTTGCTAGGTTCAAATTTTCTCCATGAGGACCTAGGGAGTATGCTATCAGTTGCTATCAGTTCCTTCCCTTAACCCACTCTATAGACTAGCAACAGTTTCTGTTTTTATTATCATGCACTTTTTAGCTCTTTGACTATAAAATGTGATTTCACCACAAGAGCACTTCTTTTTCATATTTACATTTCATCTCTTTACAGAAGTTTTCCACTATGATGAATGATGGTAGAAAGACAAAGCTATGACATCATGTAACCAATGAACCAGTTAGTTGCTGGTAGCAAAACTGGCAGGGAGGAGGCACTAATAAATATTTACTACTTGGGATTTGTGCCATTGTACTAACTTGGAAAGGAAATAGAAATACATGAAAATACATAACAACTTTTCATCACAGATCTCTTTGTTTTCAGATTTTTGGCAAAATCAGTAACCAGATAGACAGCAGTCTGAGATCAAAGCTGTGATATTTCTTGAATGCCAGGTATCTTTGCAGGAGGAGATTTGGGGTGCTTAATTCTAGAAACACACACACACACACACACACACACAGTTCTTCTGCACAATGCATAAAATAAAATATCTCAGGATCTTAAGAAGCAAACATCATTTTTCTTGTTAAAACAGTTGAAATCAGACTTTCATTTCATTAGCAGACTCCACAGTATGTATGTTTGCACTTAGTATGGAAAATATATCTCAAAGGACATGGAAACATGTCAGTTGATACAGTGATTCTTGGACAAGCATGAAGAGCCAAGTTCAATGCTCAGAAGCCACGAAAAGCCATGAGTAAAGCAGGTTTATAAGTTCAAGGCTGGGAAAGCAGAGATAGGCAGGTTCTTGGGATTTTTGGACAGCCAGCTTAATCTACTGGGAAAGTTCCAGAGGAGTGAGAGAGACTCTGTCACAGTAAAATAAGTAGAATGGTTTCTGAGGAACAAAACCCAAGGTTGTCTCATCATCTGCATTCCACATGCATGACCATAGACATGCCCTCACGTCTGCTATCTCTCTGTGTTTCTCTGTCTCTCTGTCTCTGTCTCTGTCTCTCTCTCACATACACACACACACACAAACACACACATATACACACCTCTTCTTTGATCTAATGACATAGACTGTCTGCATGTGTGAGAGGATTAGATGGAATTGACTTTTCTCTAGCATATGCTTTCTCTTTACTCTAAAAGACATGAGTTTACCACTATCTTCTCAGCTGTTGGGTGGGAAGGTGCCTCTTACAATGTAGTTCCATCCCTTACCTACATACTCCCTTCATGCTGATGAATTCAGAAGCTACAACAAGAAATCACAAAGACAACTCAATCTCTGTCTTGCAACTAAATAATTACATTTGGTATTGAACCTCTTCATAAGCAGGCTAATGGTTCCGAAGCTGCCAAATTGTGAAACAAACCTGGAGACTTCCACAGAGATGTGTCTAGCTGAAATTAGGATAGATGGAAGCTCAAGTTCAAAACAATTAAATATTCTTTTGACATTTTGGCAGGAGCAGAAACAGACAGCTGGAATGTGCTAAATGCTATTTTTCCTTCTAGCTATGCTTTAAGATGAAATAGGCCAGATTTCTAAGATAAGATATCTGGGAGTTCAGATCAAACTTCACCTTGAATCTACCTCTATGTGAACTTGGACACTTGAAGGACCTGATTTCCTACTTGGATACCAGAGTAATACATTGTCTCAGAAATTTCAAGAGCATTTGAATGCTTTCAAGTAGCCATTATACCAGAAACCTCACATTTTACTGCTGCATTTCTAATCCAAGCCTGAGAATTTTAGATAATTTACTTTTCTTTACATTCATTGCTTTCCCACACAGACACAGAATTCTGAAATTATGCCTATTTTACTTGCACCTAAAACTTGGGGACATCATTATTATATTTTTTAATAGGAAATGACTTCCAAAATATTCTTTAGACCAGTATCTATCATACCATTCAAAGAATAAGCTCAAGAAGTGAAGACCTTTTTTTCAGATATTACTGAAAACTCCTGGGGTGGAGGGAGTGGAATGACATGTGCTCACTGTGAACTTAACCTGTGATTCATTTCCTAGACATACATTTCCTGTGTGTGCACAATGCCACCACCACCACCCCATTAAAAGTCCAATACATATCTGTCCTGCTACAGTGGTAATCCAGGAGAATTCTTTCAAAATTGAATCTGATTTAAAAGGCTGACATTTTTAGGAGCTGAATTTCAAAGCTACTAAGTCTTTCATTTATTTAATTTTCTCCAAAGAGCAACAGAAGATGAATTTCACAGAAGTATAATTTATTAACAATTTCACCCACCAAACAAACATAGTAAAACTTATCAACGCTCTGCAGTTTTCAATCACATAGCTCGCAGAGAAGCACAGAACATTCTAGCCAAGTGAGTAATTTGGCATCCTTGCCATCAAAGACAATTTAAAACATGCAGTTCAAGATGCCCATTGACAGCAGGTCTCTCTTGCTACGTATGAATCTGTCAAGATGAATCTGGAAATATCAATGTCTCTCAATTAGAAGCATAAACTCTTAAAATGAGAAATAAAATCACAGCAGCTTGAACAGGGCACTGGTGGATAACTGACAAGCCAGCATAATGTGAAAAATTTAGAGGTTGGAGGGAAAGGCAAGATAATACAAAGCTTTAGACTTGCACAGCCACTTCCCCTAAAGAGATCAAAGCCCCTAAAGCACTTTATCATCTCATTAATTCCCTTGCTGCCTGCTGTGGGAGCAATGTCAGGGCAGAAGCCATTCATGAAGATCTGTGGCTGACAATGCTCTGTGTAGGCACCTATTGTGAGCCCTATTACTTTCATTCTCCTTTCTGTAATAAAGTGTGAGATTAGTGTTCAACTCACAGTTGGAGGTGTAACACAGCATCCATTCTTAAACCAATTTATCCATTTCCCCAACTCACACTGCTCAGATAATGATCTAAAATATTTTCATGTGCAGGTACATTATTAATGAGCCATAACTGTGTCTTTCAAAGAGAAATCAAAGACATCAGAAACATATGTAACTGCTAATTAGAGACTTACTTAACTTCATGAAGTTATTTAAAAGTAGGTGAGCTGTGGGAGTTATTTGTTGCTCAAAGCTCTAGACGTTCAGGCATCTGATTTCTTTCAATCATTTCCTTTCCACCTCCTGATGGAAAGATTACATACATGTTAAAGGGCATAAATATATAAGGTCACACAAGCAGGAAACAAAGTACACCATGTTACCATTACGTGCATTAACTCTTGAAAGGCAGTTCTCCAACATGCTACTTTATATCCCTTTATTTATTTTGTTTAGAAAAGGAAGCCTTCCTGAAATATAAATATTTTAAATGCTACCCATTCATATTATATCAATCAAAATTGTCAGACTGCACCAAACTTTACTTGAAGGAAAATATACACTACTTCTTACTACTATGACAAACAAGCCTTTTATACTAATAACTTTATTACTTTGGAAGATTCTATCCAGTTACCTGATAAGCCACACAAGAATTTAGATAAGATACTAAAATTAGACCTTCAGTAGAGTGCTAAATCAGTGACTTTTATTTCTAAAATACAACTAATTTTGAGAAAGCAAAACTCATTTTTAAGTGTCTGGGAAGAATCTGTGGGTAAATAGCTGTAAAGGATTTGCCTGGAGCTACTGCTTGAATTACTATATAAAGTAAAATACCTGGTATTCACATAGGCTACATCAACACTCACACTCTCTAGGGAAAACATCATTTTCAAACTTAAGATTCCCTAATGAGTACTCTGCAAAAGCACTTAAGGCTAGTGTTAACTACATTGATGACTCCCTCATTTGACTACAGACATTATGAAACTGTTGTACCTAAGGTTGAGCTAAGGCCAGGATGTCAAATGCACCCACACACATGCACACACACCTACACACACTGACACACATCCACACACACTCATATGCACCCATGTGAACCTGCCTGAGGTGGCTGGCAGTTATTGAAAGACTTGAATTATCTTTTATTATATAACAGCATTTTAAAACATTTTATTAAGTAATTATTTTCTTTATTTACATCCTAAATGCTGCCCCCTCCAAGTCCCCCCAGCAGAGTTCTTCCCACCATCACCCCTCCTCTTCACCTCTGACCCTGAGGCATCAAGTCTCTACAGGATTAAGTGCATCCTCCAGCTCTGACAGCCCACAAAGCAGCCCTCTATGTCCCGGGGATCTCCCAGCAACCTGCATTTGCTCTTTGGTTGGTGACTCAGTCTCTGAGAGCTCCCAGAGATCTAGGTTAGTTGCCACTGTTGGTCTTTTTATGTGGTTGCCATCTCCTTGAGGGCCTTCAGTCCTTCCCCTAACTCTTCCATAGGGCTCTCTGACCTCCAACTGATGCTTGGCTGTGGGTATCTACATCAGTCTCAGCTGCTCAGTAGAGTCTCTTAGAGGAAAGCTAAGGCTTCTATCTGCAAGTACAACATAATATTAGTAATAGTGTCAGGGATTGGTGCCTGCCAGTTGGATGAATCCCAAGATGAGTCAGTCATTGGTTGGCCATTACTTCAGTCCCTGCTTCATTTTTGTCTTTGCATTTCTTTAAACAAGAGCAATTTGGGGTAAAAAAAAAAACCAAACTTGTAGGTTAATTTGTATCCCCATTCTTCTACTGGAGGTCCTGCCTGGTTACTGGAAGTAGTTTCTTCAGATTCCATATGCCAACTGTTGTTAGCTTATGTTGTTTTATGGGTGAATTGAGTCCATTGGTGTTGAGCAATATTAATGACCAATGATTGTTAATTTCTTTTATTTTGTTTTTGATTAATTTGTTCGTTGCCATACGGTTAATTTCTTGTGTTTTCTTGGGTGTAGTTACTCTCCGCGTGTGGGAGATTTCCTTCTAGTATCCTCTATAGGACTGGATTAGTAGCAGATAGTGTTTAAATTTGGTTTAATGTGGAATATCTTAGTTTCTTCATCTATGGTGACTGAAAATTTTGCTTGGTGTAGTAGTCTGGGCTCTCCTTTGTGGTCTCTTAGGGTCTGTATGAAATCTGTCTAGGATTTTCTGTCTTTTAGAGTCTCTGTGTAAAAGACAGAATTATGATAGGTTTGCTTTTATATGTCGTTTGGCCTTTTTCTCTTGCAGCTTTTAATTTTCTGTCTTTGTTCCATATATTTGTTGTTTGGGATATTATGAGGTGGGAGGAGTTTCTTTTCTGGCCCATTCTATTTGGTGTTCTGTAGGCTTCTTGTATGTTTATGGCCATCTCTTTCTTTAGATTAAGGAAGTTTTCTTCAATGATTTTGTTAAAGGTGTTTCTGGCCCTTTGAATTTGGAATCCCCACCCTCTTCTATTATTATTTTTAGGTTTTATCTTTGTGTCCCAAATTTGCTGAATGATTTGGGTTAGGAACTGTTTACACTTGACATTTTCTTTGACTGATATATCATCTTCTTCTATGGTATCTTCTTTGCTCGTGATTGTTTCTTCCATCTCTTATATTCTTTTGGTGATGCTTATGTCTGTAGCTCCTGATCTCTTTTCTAGGTTTTCCATGTCTAGGGCTGCCTCCATTTGTGTTTTCTTTATTACATCTATTTCCATTTTTAGGTCTTGGACTATTTTATTCAATTCCTTTGCCTGTTTGATTATATTTTCCTATATTCTTTAAGGGAATTATTTGTTTGCTCTTTAACGGATCCCACCTGTTTGGTTTTTCCTGTATTTATTCAAGACCACATTCTTTAAAGGCCTCTATCATCTTCACCAAATGGGATTTAGGTCGAGATCTTGTTCTTCAGGTATATTAGGATATCCAGGGCTTGTTGTAGTAGGAGAGCTGGGTTCTGATTGCATTGGCTTCTGTTGATTATGTTCTTTCATTTTCCTTTTGCCATCTGGCTGTGTCTCTTGTAGCTAGCTTGGCTATCCCAGATTGGAGCAGGCCTCCAGAAGGCTTGTGGAGTTGTGTGTCCAGGGTTAGAGTAGGCCTCCTGTGCCCCTGGTGAGAGCAGGCCTCCTGGCAGACAGGACTGTGAGGTCGAGGTTGGGAGGTGTGGGGGGGCAGTCCTGCTGTTCCTCTGTGAGTGCAGGTGGAGATGAAGACTGAAAAGGAGATGGGGCTCTGGTAGGGTGGGACTGAGCCCATGTCTGCTGGGTTCTGTGGGATCCCAGCTGGAATGAGAGTTGGGGCAGGAGTCTCACCTGTATCCTTGGTTAGAGTTGTTCTCCTGGGAGGCAGGCAGGGCTGTAGGGTGGGGAGGCAGGCACACAGATCCTCAGAAAGTCTTAAATTCTTAAATGTTTTCTGGGGAGTCATCAAAATATATAGTACCCATTAAATATAAATACTCAAACTATTTGATGAAAATCTAGATCTTAACATCATCGTAAAATGATTTTGTATACACATCACTCTCACCTACAGCAGAAAATCAGAAGCTATCTTCACCCAGCTGAGGTTCCTGCAGTTAGGTATCATCTGGAATCCAAATCATGTTTTCACCTATCAGATCACTAATACTCTCTCCTGTTTGGGATCCCCCGATTCTGCCAGTTAGGTGAGTGAAATATGAATATATTTAAAAGTTCCATGATTTGTAGTCCCGTTCTAGATTTTCAAAAGTTCCACCTTCTGCCATAGTCTCCAAGTAAGACATTTTCTTCTGTAAGGGGAGAGAAAGCCATAAAAAGATTTGAGCTCCCAGTTCTTCTTGACTTCAGATGCTATGTAGTGTTTGTTCTTCTTGAGTTTAATTAATTGGCTTGTTCTCCTGAAGTGTGAAGTGTGGGTGTCAAAAATGGAAATGAATGCATTTTAAAATATTCTGTTTCTCTATATCATTATCCTTGTGTCATTTTATTATGAAAATACATCACTGAACTTTTTCAAATATTAATTTTTAAGCAGAAGCTATAAATAATTGGTCCTGAGAAGAAGTTACTCATAGGGATAGCTTGAGCAACAGAAACAGAAACCTTGTACATGACCTGCAATGGTTAGTTTTAATTTTCAATTTGGCACAATATAGAATACCCTGGAAAGGGAGTCTCAATCTAGATCAGACTGGCCTGTGGGAAGGTCTTTAGATGAGTATCTTGACTGACTTAACTTTAATGTGAAATCCCAGCGTGAAAATGTTCAACACCATTCCCTCACTTTAAGTTGTGGACTGTGGACAGTTTTAATAAAGAAAGCTACCCTACCTGACTGTCATGAGTTCATTCATTTATCTCTTAACTGCAGATGTGAACAGTTGCTTCAGGTTCCTGTCTTGACTTTCCCCAAATGATGGAATTAACTTGGAAAGTAAACGAAAATAAACCATTTGCCTCCTGTATTGTTTTTCTATTGAGGTAGTTTACCAGAGCAGCAGAAAGGAAAAACAAAGGCATGACCTTTCACAGAGGCACACAAGCTTGTAGTTATAGAGCAGGTCAACTTTTAACCTTAGTAGATCACAGCCCCACCAAGAAGTACACCACAAATCAAGGCAGAAGCTGCAGTTCTGTTCATAGTCCAGCTCAGCCATCCTCTCCTGGATGGAATCCTCTTGAATATGATAGAACTCAGGAGGATAGGACAGAGAACCTAAGTTCATGAAGCTGTTGTAAAAAGAAAATCACAAAACAGAAAAAAAATATGAAATAATATTTTAAAACTGCCACACAATTAGTATCATTTTCCATTTCAAAAATGATTTAACAGGGCTGGAAAGATGGCTCAGAAGTTAAGAGCACTGACTGTTTTTCAGAGGTCCTGAGTTCAATTCCCAGCAGCCACATAGTGGCTTACAACCACCTGTAATGCGATCTGACGCTTTCATCTAGAATGTCTGCCCTTTTCTGGGGTGTCTGAAGACAGCTACAGTGTACTCATATACATATAATAAATAAATAAATCTTTTACAAAAAGGATTTAACAGTTACAACAAAACTTTTTAAAACATGGAATCAGTTTCAATCCCAACGTTGATTAACTGAAAGAAAATCTTATGCTATGTAACTGTTTTCTCTCTGAAGCTTGACCAATATTTTAAGTAATTGTTTCATATATAATATAAATATGCTTTAATTTTTAAATGTTTTAAGAATTCCATACATGCATACTATATTTCTGTCATTTGTACCTCTTCATTTCCTCCCACAAGCCTCTACTTCCTCTCAAATTTATGACCTTTCATCTAATTATTCACACACACATACACACACACAAATGTTACCAAGTCCATTTTGTGTTGCTGGTATATGTATGTGTTTCATGCTGACAACTTGGGATTTAATAATCTGTCAGAGGACTCATCTGAAACTTTAATTTTTCAAACCTTATCTGTAATGATGGTTCTTAAATGCTTTAACCTCCCTTTTTCCCACCACTTACCAGAGGTAGTGGAAATGAAAGGACATGGGGAAAAGGGGGAAGTGGACCTGTTTAAAAAGGTTCTTTGGAGCAACTTCTGACTACATTGTCTAGAAATCGGCAGTTCAGTTCACAGGTTAGCAGCGGCAGCTTGATCTACACTCAAACACTTCATGGATAAACCAACAGTCCCTTTCAGTAGAGTAGGGATGGCAGACAGTAGCTGTGGCACTACCTCACAAAGACAGCCAGGTCTCAGCCTTGGCATGAGTCAACAGGAGGGACCAGGAAGAACACTATGACACATTTTCAGCTGTGCATCTCTCAGGGAACTGAAGTTCAGTGAAGACTCAAGACTGAAAGCATTGCACAGAAGCATCCACAAGCAAGGCAAGCTCAGCCTCCATTGGGGGCCATCAGGTCCTATTTATACCCTCCAAACATCATGTGTCCTCCATGGGTCTTGCCTCAGTATGGGTCTTCCCTTGGCACGTGTCTTGCCTTAGCACATGCTTCTACCTCAGCAGAAATCATTCTGCCAATCATCCTGAGTCCCTGAAAGCAGCAAGAAACTGCAGCACACTGCCAGAATATTTTTGGTGAATTTCTCTCTATGGAGTCCTGACAAATGCAGCTCAACTATGAAATGTAAGGCAAGCAAGCGAATACATGCATGTTGTTAGCAAAGAATCATTCATCATGCATTCTTTTACATGCTTGCTTTATCAGAACATCCTTCCACCAGTGTCTGCTTCAGCTAAACATTCCTTCATGAGTCTGCCTGTGTTTTTCACCTGTGTCCACTTCAGCTAAACCTTCCTTCATGTGTTTGCCCCAGCAAAACACCATCCAACTGACTTTCCAAAGAACCTTTAAGTTCCAATTCACTCATCCCTAGAGAAAAGATTCCCACTCTCTCAGAAGCCATTAATTCTTCTTAGCTTTTTATCTAGAAGTAAGGCCTTGTGAGGGTGTTCCCTATTTATACTGACATATTAACTGGTGGCATCATCACACAAGGCTCATTTAAGTGACCAGATTTTTGAGATTGCATAGGTACAGCTTGTCATATATAGAAGACATTCTCAGATCACAGAAGATATCCTGATCCTGTAGCTCTAACGATCTTTCCTGTTTGCCTTTTCTGTAAGGTTCTCTGAGCCTTAGATCTAGACTTTGTATTATAGATGTGTCAATTGGGTCACATTGAGCCCATCATCAGTTTTTCTCTTTTGACCAGTTGTGAAATCCCAATATTTTTATCTGATACTGAACAGGGCTTTCTTAATAACAAAAATATCTTATCTCATGCCTCAACTAGAAGCTCAACAAAATGTGAAAACTAACTCTCTTTACACAGGGCAACAAGAAGAGCACTAGTGAGGATGCAGTATTGATAATGTAGTTCAAGCCAAAGGCCTCAAACCAGACCAATGACACATTGTAATGAACATTTGCAAGTAAAGATGTGTGGACAAAAGAGTATACTATGGGACACACTGTAGCTTCCGTGATGAAATTTTTGTTTATTTGTTCATTCTTCTGTTTGTTTGTTTGAGGATTCTTGATTTGTTTTTATTCCAGGCTTTTATTCTCTTTGGGGGAAGAGAGATTGCAAGGGAAGAATGCAGCTAAGAAGGATCGTGGAGATGAGTGTGATTGGGGTGCATGATTTAAAATTCACAAAGAATCAATAAAAAATAATATCAATAATACCTACCCAGGAGCAGGCCATGCCAGTCAGAACAGGTGAGTGATCTGTTGGCTATTGGAACTGCTCCACATTCAGTTTCCAAAAATCCATTCCACTACCACACCCACTCTCCCCAACACTGCCCTCTTTCCGGCCTCTAACCACAACCAGGCAGACCTCCACTGCTCAGGTTCTGGCCACAGAATTCAGAAAAACATATGAGTGACCTGTCTGCCAGATGAACTGCCCTACTCTCTGGATTTGGTTCCCGAAGACACATTCCACTGCCCCTCCACATCCCACTTTTCCGTCTGCTTCTATGCCCTAGGCCTCAACTCAAGCACACTTCTGCTCCTCAGGAACAGGTCATGCCAGTCAGAAAAACAGGTACAGGCTAAGGAAGTCAGAAAAACAGGTGAACCGAGGCAGAGACTCATGTTGGACTAGATAGCATACAGGCCACCAGAGCCATGGTTAGGCAGACTACCAGTGGATCACCTTAAGTCACTCAGTGTCCGTAATTCCCACTCCCCTTTTTATCACATTCTGTCCTCTAACATGGACGGAAACCACCTACTGTACCAAAGGTCAAGCTAGCCTCCATAAGTCCAGCCCTCAACTTAGACAAAAATGCCCTCCTGGATAAGCCATCAGGGCAGCCACCAGGAATCCAGGATACAAAGACAAAAAGACCAAAAAGAACATAAACCAAAGAAGAATGCATGCATCCAACAAACACAAAGTCACATGCCTGCACCTAGATCTATAATCATCCCAAACCCAGATGCTTAAATGCCAGTGTAAGAACACAATAAACAATAGCCAATGCAATATGGCACCGCCAGAGCCCAGATAATTGATGACAGCAAGACCCAAATATCCCAACATAGCTGAAGCACAAGAAAACAACATTAATGTAATGTTATGGAGATGATAGAGGTTCTTAGAGGTAATGGAAAAGAATCTCTTAAAGAAATCAAGAAAAAGACAAACAAAACATTAGAGGAAACCAATAAATTCCTTAAATAATGCCAAAAAAAAAAACAAGTGAGGGGGGAGGCAGATAGGGAAAGCAAACTGTTCAAGACCTGAAAGTAAAAATAGAAACAATAAAGAAAGCAAACTTAGGGAATTCTGAAGATGGAAAATCTAGATGCGTCAACAGGACCTATAGACACAAACTTCACAACAGAATAGAAGATACAATAGAAGAAATATATTCATTAGTCAAAGAAAATGTTAAATCTAAAAGCTTCCTAACATAAAACATTCAAGAAATCTGGGACACTATGAGAAGACCAAACCTAAGAATAATAGAAATGAAAGAAAAAAAATCTCAGCTCAAAAACCAAAAAAAAAAAAAATTTATTTAATAAAATCATGGAAGAGAAATTTTCTAACCTAAGGATGCCTATAAAGGTATGAGAAGCATACAGAACATCATATAGATTCAACACCATGCTACATAATAGTGAAAACACTAAACATACAGAACAAAGAAAGAATATGAAAAACTGCAAGAAAAAAAGCCAAGTAACATAAAAATGCATACCTATTAGAATACCCAACTTCTCAATGGTGATGTTAAAGGGCCTAGAGAAATGCCTTGCAGAGTTTAGGAGACCACAAATGCCAGTCCACACTACTATATCCCACAAAACTTTCAGTCATCACAGAGAAGAAAACATGATATTTCAAGACAAGGGCTAGTATAAACAATAGCTATGCACAAACCCATCCCTCTAGGAGGCACTAGAAGAAAAACTCCAACCCAAGGAGGTTAACTGTGACCAAGAAAACACAGACAAGAAATAGCTCTACACCTGCAAAACACAAAGAGAGGAAACACACACACGCACATACATTCACCCACACTGCACCAACATCGAAGTAACAGAAATTAAACAATCATTGGTAACTAAAGTCTCTCAATGTCAATGGATTCAAATCCTTAACATAAAGAGACAGGCTAATTAAATGGATATAAAACTAGGATTCATCCTTCTGCTGTATACAAGAAACACTGCTAAACATCAATGATAAGATTGCCCAAGCAAATTGACCCTGGGAGAAAGTTGATATAGGTAAAATAATAGCTAACAAAATAGACTTCTAAAAATTAAACAAAAAGAGATAGAGAAGGACATTTAATACTCCTCCAAGGAAAAATCTACCAAGATGATGTTTCAATTCTTAACATCCATGTCCCCAAAACAAGGGCAAGCACATTTGTAAATGCAACATTACTAAAACTCAAATCACATATCGAACCTTACACATTAATAATGCTAGATTTCAATACCCAACTCTCACCAATGAACAGGCCATTCAGACAAAAACTAAACAGAGAAATAATGGAACAAACACACGTCATGACTCAAATGGACCTAACAGATATCTATAGAACATTTTATCCAAACAAGTAAGGATATACCTCCTTTTCAGCAACTCACAAAATATTATCCAAAATTGACCATATTTAAGTATTTACTCACAAAGCAATCCTCAACAGATTAAAAAAAAAAAACTGAAATAACTCCGAGTATCCTACTAGACAACCACAGATTAAAGGTTGATATAACCAACAATAGAAACAACAAAGGGCCTACAAACTCATGAAAACTGAAAACTCTTTACTAAAGAACTATTGGAACAAGGCAGAAATAAAGAAAGAAGTTAGAATACTTCCTAGAATTCAATGAATATTAATATTCAACATGCCCAAATGTATGGAACACAATGAAAGCTAAGAGGAAAATTCATAGCACTGAGTGCTTTCATAAAGAAATTTCATGCTAGTAACTTTAACAGCACACCTGAGAACTCTAGAACAAAAAGAAGCAAACACACCCAAGATGAATAGACTGCAGAAAATAATACAACACAGAGCTGAAATCAACAAAATAGAAACAAAAAGAATTGATGAAACAGTTGATTCTTAGAAAAAGTTAATAAGGTAAACAAACTAACTAAAAAAAGTGAGAGAATATCCAAATTAACAAAATCAGAAAGAAAAATTAGAACATAACAGACACCAGGAAATCTAAGCAATCATTAGGTCATACTTCAAAATCCTGTACTCAACAAAATTGGAAAATCTAAAAGAAACAGACAATATTCTTAATAAACACCATTTAACAAAGTTAAATCAAGAGCTACAAATTAAATAGACCAATAATCTCTAAGGGGAAAAACAGTCATTAAAATCTCATAACCAAAGAAAAAGCCCAGTGCCAGATCAGATGGTTTTATGAAGTAGAAGTTTCTCTGGAAACTCAGTTATGTCATATATTTTCCTGGGGCAAACGGGTGAAAGAATGTTTTGCTGAAGCAGACACAGACGAGAGGAGGTTTTTCAGGGGAGAAATGTGAGAGGACACATGATGTTTAGAAAGAATATAAATATGACCCATAAACAGTTGGCGGAGGCTCTGGCATTGGCTCACCTTGCTGTGCCTTGCTAGTCTTCACTGATGACACTCTGGAATTGGTTTGCCTTGCATTGCATTGATGACCTTCATTCATCATAACTTCATGACTTTGTTGAAGCCAAAGAGTTTCACCTGATATTCCTGCAGCTTCTTGCCATTTCCATCAACTAAGACCAGTTGGCAAAGCCTTATGGTTTCTTCTGGCTTGAACTGGACTGCTAAATAGCTCCATAGAACTACTTCTAAATAGGTCCCTTTAACCTTTCTTTTCTACTACCTCTAGTGGGTGATAGGCTAAAAAGGAGGTTAAAGTGTTTAAGAATCCTTATTAAAGTAGGCTTTTAAAGATCTAAGCCTACAGTTTTAGCAAAGAATTTTGTCAGACTTCCAAAGAAGAGTTAATACAAATACTCCTTAAATTATTCCACAAAATAGAAAAATATGAATCATTGCAAATTCATTTTATGAGGCTACAGTCACCCAGACACCTAAACCAAACAAAGGCTCAACAGATGTAAAATTTCTCAAGAAAAAAAAAAGTTAGCTAATTGAATCCAATGGTGGGGCTTAAAATACAGCTCAGTAGTCTTGTGCTTGCCTGGCATGCATAAGGCCTGGATTCTGAAATTCCATCTTACACCTCTCAGAATGGCTAAGTTCAATCCAGCTTGAGTAAAGAAATACTTGTATTTCACTGTAAAGAATACAGTGAAAAAGCAGATTCTCGGGTCTTAAATCAGGATTAGATTAAGAGTATCCTTTCTTAGCACTCCTTTTCAAAGGACAGAGAAAAAAAAATTCTCTTTTTACTATCTTCTTCTTTCTCAATATTGTTTTAAGAATTTAGTACAGAAATGCAATGCATATTCATCATATCTACTCCTCCTTCATTACCCACAAACTCTCATGTGTCTCCCTGACTCTCTGCATCCCAGTGTCAAATCCTTCTTCACTTCTTCTAAAATTGGTGTATGTGTGGGTGACACAGGTAGATAGATAGGTTATGGATAGATAGATAGATAGATAGATAGATAGATAGATACATACATACATACATACATACATACATACATACATACATACATAGATGGATGGATAGATAGATAGACCTATGAAGGTCCATTATGTTACCCATACAAGGGTATATAGGGCTGAGCATAGAAGTAAACTCCCCTTCCTCATCTCTACAGCCATCCACTGCCAATAGTTCCTCAGTTAAGGGAAGGACTGGGTGAGCCCTTCCCATTTGTGCTGACATAACAGTGTAGTATTTTGCAGAAAGTCATACTGCTGAGGGTTCATGGTCACAAAACCTAGTCATGTACTGAAGACACGTTACTGCTGTCTTCTCAGTCCCTTGCCTTTCTACAAAGGCTACAGTCTTCCCACGCCACCCATGTTCTCTGAGACTACGTTACATGCCTGCATTCTTGTTCATAACTGAAAGTTGTAGCTAATGCAGAAACATAAGAAAACTTTACAAAAGATGTGAGATTATGTCTCCTAGTAATGTTAGAAGTCTTACCAATATAACTCCCCAAATGTGTACAGGACAGGACAACAACAATTTGACAGAGAAATTCCACCCAGTCTCAACTTTACACAAAGAACTACACACAACTAAGAAATGCTGAGAATGAGAGAAATCATCTTCCACAGGGAAGAGCACAGCAAGTGGCTATCCTATACCAAATGATCAGCCCTGGAAACATGCATAGGAGTAACATTACACAGTCTGAGCAGGTTGTACTTAGAAATATATATGTGGGACAGTTTTTGAGAGAGGGAAATGATGTAATTATATTATAATCTTAAAAACAAGAGAAATAAGTAGAAATTAATTCCAAATAAAAAGTGAAGTAAATTACATATCTAAAAGGAAGTATGATATAAGCTGTTCTTTTCTCAGATGGCATGAGTGAGCATGTACTCACAAAATGAAAAATGCTTCCACATATTATAAAAACCCTAACCTTACCTTATATCAACTTATAACAAAAATGCAAAGTACAAGGTTAATAAATGAAAGTCTGTTTTTGCTTTGTATACTTGAAATGAAAAAACAGATTTGATATTAGTAACAATATCATGTATGTTAGTTCCAAACGTGAAGAAAATTTAGCAAAATTGTGCCATACCTAAAGAAGAAAAAATGCCAGACTGAATGGGTCCAAGTTCTGCCAGATTGGAGTGAGTGCATGTCGATGTTGAGGAGGGCTCGGTTTGGGGCAGAAGTCAGCTTTTTTAGTTCAATCTATATGCTGGGTGCATTTCCTGTAAAAACCTCAGAAAATCACTTTGAAGGAATCAATAAACTGATTCTAATATTTATGTAGAAAGGCAAAAGAGCAAGATCAAACACAATCTTGCAGAAAAGTAACAAAGTCAGGGAGTTAATAAGTACTAAACTTTAAGATTTACTATATACAAAACTACAACAATCAAGTCATTTGGTGCTGACAAGTTATTAACAAATATATCAATAAAGTAGACTAAAAGCCCAGAAATAGATCCACATTGAATTTCAAATGACCTCTGTCAAAAGAGCATAAGATTGTGGAGAAAACAGTTTTCTCAGTCAATGTGCCTGGAGTAATTGGAATAGGAAAGGATCAAGAGGAGGTGGGAGTGTGGGGAGAAGGGGAGAAGAGAGGGAAGGGATCAGGAGGTAGGAGTGTGGGGAGTGAAGGGGAGAAGAGAGGGAAGGGAGCAGGAGGAGGTGGGAGTGTGAGGGGAGAAGGGGAGAAGAGAGGGAAGGGAGCAAGAGGAGGTGGGAGTGTGGGGAGAAGAGAGGGAAAGGAGGGAGCAGGAGGAGGTGGGAGTGTGGGGAGAGAAGGGGAGAAGAGAGGGAAGGGAGCAAGAGAAGGTGGGAGTGTGGGGAGAAGAGAGGGAAAGGAGGGAGCAGGAGGAGGTGGGAGTGTGGGGAGTGAAGGGGAGAAGAGAGGGAAGGGAGCAGGAGGAGGTGGGAGTGTGAGGGGAGAAGGGGAGAAGAGAGGGAAAGGAGGGAGCAGGAGGAGGTGGGAGTGTGGGTGGAGAAGGGAAGAAGAGAGGGAAGGGAGCAGGAGGAGGTGGGAGTGTGGGGAGAAGAGAGGGAAAGTAGGGAGCAGGAGGAGGTGGGAGTGTGGGTGGAGAAGGGAAGAAGAGAGGGAAGGGAGCAGGAGGAGGTGGGAGTGTGAGGGGAGAAGGGGAGAAGAGAGGGAAGGGAGCAGGAGGCAGAGGACTATGAGGATGTGGACAAGGAGAAGGAGTAGGGGAAAGCAAGGAGAGTGAGAAAAGAAATGGAGTGAGAGAGAAGGAAGGGGAGGAGGAAGATGATAAATCATCAAGTGGAAAGGAAGGAGCCTAGGGAGGAGGAAGGGGTGAGAGGAGATGAGGAGGATGAAGAAAAACAGGAGAAAAGAAGAAGAGTGAGTGTAGGCATAATTTTTTTGCAACCTACTTTTAATAAGATTTCAACCTCTCCTCACCCAACAGAGGTAGTAGAAGAGAAAAGTTATCAGGATATGGGGGCAGTGAACCTATTCAGCAATAGTTGTTTGGGGTCAAGCTCAATCTTCTTTGACAGCAGTTCAGTCCTGTAGCAAACATCAAATATGACTCAGCAGTTGCAGACCAGTCCTCTAGGCAGCCAGATACCAGCCACAAACCAGCAGCTCCTGTCCAGTTCTTTTAGGAAGCAGACACATGACAACTGTAGTTCAATCCTGAAGAAACCTCCAGGTTCACCAACTGCCCTGAGGTGAGGCAGTTGAAGTGCACAGTCTTTTCAAAGATAGGTTTGGAAGTTACTCGAAAAGTTTAATATTAAGTTTAATATTGTTAATATAAACGTTTAATATTAACTTTTCTTAAACTGTGGCTACCAATAGGTTTCCTATTCTCTCTCCCTCTCTCAAGCATCCCCTGCTTTGATGCCTGAGCCCCACAGAGACCTTTTGAGGGAATACTGAAGATGTTCTTTCACAAAATGTATTGGAGATGTTGAGTTCAATGGTACCATTACCCTGCCCAAGAGTTCTG
>NW_022196915.1:5064689-5083565 GCF_008632895.1 Mastomys coucha | reverse complement strand
TCCCATAGAGATACAGAACAGCTAGAGCACAGTCAGTACTCCTAGAGGGCAAAGAAATGGCTAGAGCATCGCAAGGGAGATGAGCATAATCAGTGGACAGAGCCGCAGTTTTCACTGTGGCTTCAAACACCTTTGAGTGGCACACAAGATCTAGATACTTCTTAATGTTCTTTCTTCCCCCAACAAATCCAAGATGTAAAAATGTATGTCTCCTTATACTCAAGAGAACTGGCCATAAGTGCACTCCTTGAAAATCATTGCATGTGGGAGAGGAAACAATTGTAGGTAGAGATGTGACATCTTGGTACAGGATCATTCTCCTCCATTACTGTGACTCTTTTGTTCACTGATTGGAAGGACATGAGGAAATATAGATACTAACAGAGAAGTTTGCTTTAGTCAAGAAAACAGTAAAAATGAAGATCATTTAATTGTCAGAAATAATAGAAGATACTATAAACCCAATATTTATTTTGAAAAGTTAAAATCCTGGGTCAACAAGATAGCTCAGTGGGTTGGAGCCATGCCTTAGGCAAGATCACTGAGTGTGGATCCAGAGGACCTCAGTTCAAGCTCCAGTTACTGCCTGATGGCTCCCAGACATCTGAACTGTCATGCCAGGCAGTGGTGGCACACACCTTTAATCCCAGGACTTGGGAGGCAGAGGCAGGCAGATTTCTGAGTTCAAGGCCAGCCTGTACAGAGTGAGTTCCAGGACAGCTTCCCACAAGTTACCATCTTACCTACATATATATACACACATATAACACCTGCCCGCCACACATACATAAACTTGACTTTTTTAATCTAAAAAAGCTCTTATGTCAGCATTTATCTATACTTTCTGGAACTTTGCTAATGACATAGACAAATCTTATGTCCTTTCTACCTGTCAATGAAAACATAGACTATCAAGTATCACTTTATTTTGAGAAATTGGCCAGTAAACTGTAATTATTAAAATAGCTTTGCATCCTACATATATACTTTTCTTGAAAGGGTCATCATATTAATTGAACTAACATTCAACCAGAGATAGATGCTGTCTAAAGAAACAGATTTTCTATCTAGAAAAGGAATATAACCTAACACGGCCTGATTGCCAACATATGACATGGTTTCCTAAGAGACAAGAGAGGGAGTGCTGCAGAGTGAGAAGTGTAATCCACACACATGGCAGAGAGCAGCCATGGGCATCAGGTTTCCAGAAGAAATACAAACCTCCAGATATTATAGTCACTACGTCCCAGGAGGACAGTGTTCAGTTTGGGCTAAAGCATAAAACGTAAAAAATTCTCTATTAGTTATTGTTTTGTTTAAGGTGAATGTGGTCAAATTTCCTCCTCAATACCTGTGTTTATATACATAGATCAGTGCTGCTCCCAGCCTTCCTCACAGGAGTTTGACATTGACTAGACACTCATATCTTGTCTCGTTGAAGTGCTGAGAATAATGAAGGGTAGAGTACTGCCTCTAAATGAGCTATCTATATGACCCACTTCTAGGTTCATGGAGCATCATGCAAGAGTGAGGGAAAAGAATGGTAAAAAGAGCTGGAGGATGGAGAGAAGTTCTATTAAAAAATCTCCTCCAAACATGATCTGATCCTCATGAACTCAGTACACCTCT
The DNA here is from genome assembly GCF_008632895.1 of Mastomys coucha. Classification (NCBI taxonomy): domain Eukaryota; kingdom Metazoa; phylum Chordata; class Mammalia; order Rodentia; family Muridae; genus Mastomys; species Mastomys coucha. The sequence goes on along the minus strand of NW_022196915.1, from coordinate 5,081,936 downwards.
GGGTACCTGTGGAAGACCTGTTAGTATTTCACAGTGGAAGATGAAGAGTCTATAAGGATCTATCTTTCATTAAGGGAAGATTAGCAGATAATGGCTTCTGAAAGGGGCTAATTTTCTTCAGAGGTATATCCACTTATAAGTTGCCTATACTCCAATAAAATAAATTCTAACTCTTGCTCATGCAAGCAACATGATTAAACACATGTGTCATATATCAAATTAAAGTCAAAGGGGGACTTGTCCTGGAGGAGAAAGGTGTCAGTGGGAGAGAAGAGGGATGAGAAAGGAGAATTGGGGTTGAAAATAACTATAATTCATTATACACATGTATGAAACTTTCAAAACTATACAATTTTTTTTATGTTTCTTGTAGCAAAGAGAAAATGTGAAAGGGAAATTAGTTTAAAGACTTGCTGTCTGTTATCTATGCATTCTAGATGATCAAACATCAAGGAGTAAACTCACTACCTATTAATTTGGACAGTGACAGCTGTTATAATACCCAGTGTAGGATTTGTCAAACATAACACTTGCTAATTTTCTGTTTAAATGCCAAAATTGTGCAGTAATATGACAGAGAAAAGCCTGTAGTTACTGTGTTACACCCCAAACCTGTATACTAGCACTGTATGCCCAGCCTATTGTGGAATGTTTTATATTGATGTTGACCTATGAAATAGGTACATCCTCAGAATTTGGGGCCAAGACATGAAGCAGAAAGTCGCATAACTGTGTTGTTTTATATTTAGGAATTCCATAGCATCCTGACAAGCAATGCCTTTATTCTATTAATTCAGAGAAAACACTGTATCTCAAAGCAGATCAAGTGTTATCCTGGGCAAAGGTGGTAGTTTAGATATTTAAAAGTTGGTTCAAACATGTGTCCTCAACACCTCTCAGATATCAATAACCAGGAAGGAGCTTCTCTGAACCAGTTCTGACTTTCTTATATGAACCCTGCTCTCTGTTCACACATGGGAGAGAGTGTAACATGCCACTAAGAACCTGTAGCTCAGGTTGGGAAACTGCAGTTGGGGTCAGAGGCCAGAAGGCTAACCTCAGAAAGAAATTACTTATGTCCACCAGACTGGAGTATTATTATCCTGTGGTTCTTTAAAGCCACAGCCTCTGCAAGCCCCTTATCTCTGGGGGTTTAATGATAAAGTCACAAGACCTGGAGAGACTCCTTACTAAGGAAAATACTTCTATTCTGCAGTGTCTTGAGGGAAAGAAAGGAGTGATATATAGCAGAAGTTTGTTGGCCTCAGAACAGATATGCCTCACAGTGGAGAATCAGAGAACAAAACCCAATCCAAATATAGGCCTGGTTTATTATCAAATGAAGTCCAGTGGAAATTGTCTACTCTTGAACTGGTGAGTGAGTTTGTCCAGAGTCACACATCCACACCAGGTTGTGCTATTCTAAAGCAGACAAGATCAGCATGATGATGCTGTGTATCCTATCAGATCTCTACTGAGCCATTTCTGTGCACCTTCACCATTAGATTTAAGGTGGTTCCAATAGAAAGGTCAGTGTGTAGTATTAGAGGAGGAGGGCAATCTCAGGCAGACTCAGACCCTTTAGGTATCAGTGTTTGACAGGGCCTGTCTAATTTCCTTCCTGTGGTCTTTGATGACTCTGAGATGCCCTGCATACGCTGCATTCTACCAAAGCCAATAACATGCTTTTCCTGAGATGTCACTATTCTTTAGCTTCTTTCTCTTTCCATCCCAGCTCTACTTTGCCTTTTTTAATTTCCCTGGGATCTAACTGTAAAACATCTCTTAGATAGAGCCCTCTTCTCAGGACCTAACTTGGGAACCTAAGCTAAGATGTTGGGATGCAAGAGGCACCTTCACAATAAAGTAAATAGCAAACATTCATAATTCCATAGAAGACACTCATTGAAAGGCCATCAATGCTAATACTGTTTTGTCCCTTGGAAATTTGCTTTATAAGAACAGATAAATGCTTGGAAGATGGTTTCATGAACAAAAGCCTCATCGTGCAAGCAGAAGGATTTAAGTTCAAATCCCCAGCACCCATGTTAAGTGCCACATATGGCTGCCTATAACTACAGTACTGTGGAAGAGAGATAGGTAGATCTCAAGAGCTTGCTATCCAGGGAGCCTAGCCAAAATGACAAGCTTTCAGTTCAGGGAAGAACAGGGAAGAGTGATCAAGGAAGACACTTGAGGACTTTCTCTGGTAGCCCCATGTTTGTACATGAGACATACACTGGCACATGTATGTGTATGCATCATGTACATACATACCACACATAATAAAATACATACGCAGCCGGGCGGTGGTGGCGCATGCCTTTAATCCCAGCACTTGGGAGGCAGAGGCAGGCGGATTTCTGAGTTCGAGGCCAGCCTGGTCTACAGAGTGAGTTCCAGGACAGCCAGGGCTACACAGAGAAACCCTGTCTCGAAAAACCAACCAAAAAAAAAATAAAATAAAATAAAATAAAATAAAATACATACGCACACATAAGTACTCCCATACACACAAATACACACAGAGTGCATGAAGAACAGATAAGTGACGGTTGTATTTTAAAGTCCAAAGAAAAATATTCATTTGGCCTTATTTTCAGTCCTATTTTCTTCTTGTAAATTAATGACAAAAAATCAAAAAACAAACAAGCAAACAAACAAACAAAAAACATTTTCTCTTTAAGATAAACCCAAGATGTGGTAGTTTGAATAGGCATGCCACCCTCCACCCATGTTTGAATGCTTGGCCCATGGATACTGACATTAGGAGATGTGGCCTTGTTGGAGGATGTGTGTGTGTGTGTGTGGGGGGGGGGGGGTTGAAGTTTCCTATGCTCAAGTTACACCCAATGTGTATTTTCAGCTGTATTTGGATCAAGATGAAGACTCTCAGCTCCTTCTCCAGCAGCATGTCTGACTGCATGCTTCCATGCTCCCCTCCATGTCTATAATGGACTAAACTTCTGAAAACGTAAGCCTTATTTAAATGTCGTCCTTTATAAGAGTTGCCATGGTCATGATGTCTCTTCATAGCAATACAACCCCAGAACACAAGATAAATATGTCTCCTTTAGTTTCTAATGGGTAGAACTGAGAAACTGTGGGAGATAAATTTTAAGTTCTATTAAAGACTTTAAGTCAGCATACTTAATTAGCTAGGTTGGAAGAGTAAGGATAGGGTGTAAAAAAACCTAAACTATTTTGTAACTTAAAATCATACATCATTGTTTTATGTAAGCAGGTCCATTTCCTATTCCTCTTTGCTTCAAGTTTCCTTTCATAAGCACACACTTGGTGACAGCACAGTCTGAGGGTATAAGGTAGAGATCTGCTATGCTAAGAGAATAAGCTAGACTTGCTCTTCATAGGCGCTCAAGAATTGAACACAAGTAGTTTCCACACTGAAGATGATAATATTTCACATAGACCTGGAGGTGGATAGAATTATTTCACAGCTCCAAGAATACAGAAATGACATAGCGACTCTGGATAACTGATAAATCACCCTACTTCCTCCAGAACTGTGAAGGAGTTCACTTTCCTAGTGAGTATATAATTATTTAAAAAGACTCATAAACCACAAGTGGAGAAACTGACTAGTGTATGACATGGTATAAACTATTAGCAATTTTTAAAAGGTTATTAAGAAAATATTTTACATGGCTTACTGTGGTCAAGTTATTTCATTTATTTTCCTGACATTTTAACCTACACTAGAGCCCTGGAATGAAAATTAGACTCTCTATAGTGGATTTTGTTGAGCTAAAGACTGTCAGATTTTAAAACTCATTTAGAAAAATTGAAAGGTATACCAAAAATCAATTTATTTAGGAAATTTAACTAGTAATATAAAGAGTCTTTGGCTGAGTATAAGATACTATAAAAAAGAGTTGACTTTTTTTATATTTTTCACAGATATTTCTGTTTCAAATTAGGAAATAAACTCAGGAAAAACTTTAAAAAACTTTTAAATTTTTAAAGGAAAAAATATGCAGGGAAAGATTTTAAAAATGATTCTTGAAATAAATTATTTTTAATTAAAAGAAACAACTTTGTTTTGATCACATAAATATCACTCCAATAGAGCATCATAATGAATATTAAGAATACACTTATACTTATTAAGTATATTCTAATTTTACAAGACTCGCATGTTTGTAGAAAGTCTGGTATGACCATCAGCCTTGAAGGGAACACAGTCACATAAGCATGCACAGCACCACCTCTGCAGAAACTTTTATTTATATTTCCCTACTCTTCTTAAATTCTTGTAATGATGATAAAAAGAACCCCAAGAGGATGCTGGTCACCACAAATGAACTCAAAAATTTTGTGGTACAACAGTAGGCATTCTTTAATGTCCAAGAGCTAAACAAGAAAGAAAAATGTCTGTACATCCAAAACTTTTACAGTCCGTTACATTTCTTGTGTTTTTATATATCATATTCATGTGTGCCAGACATTGATCTATGCAAACAGTATTTCCATTCCTTTCCATAAGTTATAGCAGGTAATATGGTAAACATCTTCATTTAATAAGGAGGGACCACAACCATAGCTAACCAACAACACTGCAAAGGAGGAATGTGAAGGAGCCTCTTCTGATCTCACTTTCATAATCTGCAGCACGCTCTGCTTCGCATAATGGCAGGAGCAATGCAGAGAATGAAATAACTGTGTGTGGGCTATTTACGTAAGCTGCAATGAAAAAGAAAAATAGTGTGTCTCAGGAAAGTTAGACCAGAGCAGCAGAGAGGCAATACATCTGCTCTTGTCCCAACTGTGACGGAGCTCAAAGACCCTGTGGCAGAAAAGCACAGGCACAAAGAAGAGGGAGGAGCCAAAGATAGAGGGGAATTTGTCCATTTTGACTGCATCTGACCTTGGTGACCTGAAGGTAATGAAAAGAGCAGGCACAGATTCACAAAGGTCAAGCCCACACAGCTGGCTCAGTTTTCCTCTTCACATCAAAGAGGCAGGTTAGACCCATGGCATGTGTTTCCACTGAGCTTCAAATGGCTTTAGCCCCTCTATCCAGCTCTGGAGACTTTTTCACAGCCCTCCATAACTGGACATGCTAAAAAGTGATTTCGACAACTTAGCTATGTTCTCACATCACAAACTCTACACATACTCTGGAAGAGAACAGTAACATAGGTCAGCAAACAGTGGCAACACTCCAATCAGAGAGAATCTGGCATGAAATGGGCAAAGAAAATGTTGAAAAAGTGATAACAAATGGCATGAAGCTCAGTAGACCATGAGCTCACAACCAGAAATGGGAAGTCAGACTGAAACTCAAAAAATGATTATGAATTAGGTATTGGGGTAGAGGCTAGAGGAAACATCAGTAATGCTTAGGCCTTGGAGATATGTAAAGGCCAAAGATGAAAAGAAGATGGCCAGAAGGGCAGGGAGATCTTATCTGAAATGGAGGGAGGTGACACTCCACAGCAAGATGGTACAATGTACTCTCTTTTGCAACATTACCATCTGGTTTCCTCTTCACTATAGTGTCTTTGAAGACAGGAACTCTGTGGAACATTTACTATTAGGATATACATTAGATGTTTATGAAGTATTAAATTAATTGATAAGTGAATGGATCAATCAATTTATAATTTTCATTGTTAGCCTTCCTGCTTGGATGGGAAAAGGTGTCCTGGACTTAGAAACAAGTAACCACACAGCTCTGAGAGAGGAAAGATCCCAGAAGCGCATCCGGATACACAGCTCTAAGAGGAAGCCTCCTCGGCCGAAGCATTGCAGCTCCCAGGGATGGTTATCCACAGCTGAACTGAGGCACTCAGGAGCCTCAGCCCTGCTCTACTTCTTGGTTTCTTTCTTTCTCTCCACTACTTCTTGGCTTCTTTCGAAGAGAAAGTCAAACTGCCAAAAATCAGCCTTGACGCCATAAGGTCAACCAAGGCAGGCACAAAGTGGGGATCAGTGCTGAGAGCAGCTGACAGGGATCTGTCCAGATACTGACAGGGATCTGTCCAGATACTGACAGGGGCTGCTGCCTCTTGCAGCCAGCGATTAGAGAAAATACTCAGCAGACTTTTCTCTGAGGGGACAAAGCTTAACTTACTGGGAGTTGCATGCCCTGTGGCCAGTGAAAAACTCTGGACTCTTTTAACATCTTGGGGGCCATAGAGAAATCAAAGAAAAGAGAAAACTCATACACACTGAGTGGTTGAAGCAAAGGCAGACTCCAATAACTTCATACATATAAATATATACATGTATACATACATACTTACATGCAGACAGACACACACATACATATTCACACAATGATGCCTGGAGCAGAGCCCCAACAAGCAGGCTCCAAGCATTTCACACATGTTCATATATACATGTACACATATGTACACACAGTTGGAGGGTGGATCAATCTCCCACACACACCCACACCACACAGTATTTACATATATATATATATGTATATATATGTATATATATGTATATATATATATATATACACATACATATATACAATATAAACGCATAGTTGTTAGGTAGAAGGTACAATGATCCAACACCATACTTTATTTTTTCTTCCATTGCTTATATATTCCAGCAAAATCTTTCAAGCAGTGTAAGATTACAATGTGATTCTGTTCTATTTTTCTTCTGTAGTACCATGAAGTATTTGTGAACCCCAAAAGACCAATCAGGACCCAATATGATGCAATCACACCAGGATCTTTTATTCACAAGCTCAAACTTGAGGCTTATCTCACAGCTGACCCACAGGTGAAGGAAAGCCCCGAACAATCATCAGGATTTATAGAAAATACAAGTGAGGGGTGAGTGTTTCTAGCCTGGCAAGCATCTAATTGAAATGCTACTATGGCCTTTAACATAATTGGCTGGTGCTGGGAGCCAAACCGGAAATTTAACTTCTGTTTTCCTCCTTATTGATGGTTGTTAGGAAGTGAAGTGCCGGAGCGAGCTTGTAAGCTGGAAGTGCAGATTTGTCGGGAAATAATCTGGAAACTGGTGCTAGAAGCTGAATTTGTTGGGTTAATATCCTGGAGAAGCAGGCCTTGTCAAGGGGTAGCCTGGAAAACGCAGCTAGCCTCAAGTTTTGTTTGGGGGTAACCTGGGAACTGCAGCTAGGTACTGGTCTGTTAGTTTACTTGAGTTCAAACTTAGGTCAAGTTTTCTAAGATGGAGTGTGAACCCCCAAAATTTGATCTCTCACTTCTAATGAATTACTATGAAAAAAAAAAACAGTATACCCTTACCTTTAAAGTATACCAGTAACTTTAAAAGAAATAACATTATGTAGTACAGATAAAACAAGTTACTTTTAAAAAGTAGTGTACATTTGTAACTAAGCAATTTGATACAGATTAAGAAAATGCAAACAAGTAAGGGAGTTTTCTCAGCCAGCTTCTCTTACTGGATGGCAGGAATTTGCAGTTACAAAGAAAGGATCAACTATTATATCACTTATCTTTAAAGGTAGTCTTATAAGATTCTTAAAGATCACAAACCTAAACTTTTATATAAAAACCAGTCATATTTACCTTAAATCCTCAGAATTCATATCTACTCATCAGCAACTCTTATTAAATAATATCAGGAAGCTGAGAGCACAAATGTACCCATCATCAATCATCGTCAGCCAGCCTCAGGCAGAGTCAAGCCAGCTGGTGTTGTTCCCTGACCATAAAATACCCCTTGCTTAACTAATAAGAGTGTGCCTTTCTGAACTTCAAATTGTTTCCTAAGATTTTCTATATCTTAAGATATAGAAAATGAGGCTATATCTATAGTCTCAAACACATCTCAACCTAGCTTCACTAGTAAGTTTATTTTTCCAAATGTTTTCTAAGGGTGGTGATTTATTCCAAAATCTGTTCCAGCAACAATGCCTGAAAGAGATCAAGCATTATTATTGTGAGTGCCAGAGATACTGCTAAATGAAGGACTAGAAGTCCCCTCAGAGTTTTGACACAATTCTTAGATTGAGTGGGAACTGGGGGCAGGAAGCAGAGAACTCCATAACAGCATGCAGTCCTCAGGACACAGTCCTCTGGGCTGTGCCTCAACTAAGACATACCTGTAATGGCTGTGCTAACTGGTTGGCCATGTTCTATGAGTTCTAAAGTCATTTGTCATTCTGTCTGCATGGCCCGTGGCATCACACCAGACAGCAAATCTCATAACAGAATTATTGGGAGGGTCCAGGGTATAGACAAATTCAAGGGTGGCTGCCTTTGCTCCTGGGAGTGGACAGCATGGACCTGAGCAGACACAACCTTTATATATAAGATTTCAGGGGGCAGGGATTTCTAGGGAAAGGATTGGTGGGATTTCAAGTCCTGAGCTTGGGGGAAGTTCAGAGATTGGTGGGTTTTCCTGTTCAGACATTTTACCTAAAATTAGCATAATCTGGGGAGGGTCTTATTGAAAGGTTGAAGATGACCTTTGTGACAGTTACAGAGGTTAGAAATGCAAATATGACAGTTTGGGAGATCTTGGGGAGGGACCTGGCTGCTGAGCTCCTCAGGTAGAGGGAGGATGAGAGGGAAACTGGCCAGCTTCCTGCCTTGAAGGTTTCCACAAGGAGTCCTTGGCAGGGAAGGCCTTCTGAGCCCCATGAAGAGCCAACACTTACCTTGAAATCACACCAAAGGGAAACAAGAATCGCACATTATGGGATTCTGATTTTAAAGCAGAAGCCAAGTAGGACTCAATCCTGTGTGTGGACTGAAAACACAAAGTAAAGTTAGTAAAGTGCTTCTGCTTAAACTTTGATGAAAGAAAGAAAAAGAAAGTAAAAGAGGGAGCTTCCCCATATATTGTTCAGTAAAATGAAAAGAAAAAGGGCTGTTGAAGGGCTGCTCTTTGTAGTTGGCAGGGCTGCTGCAACATCTTGTGGATGATATAATGTAAAGTAAAAATGCTATATAACACAGATGGGATGTTTATACTTCTCAGGGACATAGTGATCAATGTGTTGTGTTCTATCATAAAATAATGAAGTGTGGTTCAGAGTAGTCCATGCCACAAGAAAGTCTCCAGCAGAAGTAGAGGGCAGTCTGGAGACAAACCTAGCCCAGACTCTGAGGCTGACAGCATTTTCACTGTCCCTTTAATAAGATAAATGGCACACTGATGGCTTGCCCATCGTGAACAGTAGCATGAAGCAGTGTTGCATCAAGGAAAGGATGGTGAAGATAGTATCTCCCATTAAATCTTATACATTTATTACATCAAGAATTTTCATAACTAGCTCTTGTCGTTGGAGTTAATCAATGAAACTTATGTTACCTTTGAGTTTGTTGTAAGTATAAAATTGATTCTAATTCTAAAACCACATATTGTTCTTCCAGAGGATCCAAGTTTAATTTGGGAGAAATTCCACTTCAGGCAGCTCACAACCTCATGTAATTCCAGCTCCAAAGGTTCTGATGCCCTCTTCGGGCCCTCATTGGCACCTGAGCTTATGTGTGCTCATCCCTGCACTGAGAAACATGCATGTACATACTAAAAAATAAATAAATCTTTAAATTTTTTTAATTGCAAGAAGAGGCCATTGATTATATCGACACCCAAGTATCTGTCATCTTCAAAAATTGTACTTAACAAAGTCTAAAAGTAAATCCTCAAAAAAAAAAAAAAAAAAAACTAGCATTGTTTTTTGGTGTGTAATAGAAGAAAATAAAGATTTAGCATCAAAAAGTAAAATTACCAAACTGTTACTATCTCTTTCAAGTAAGTGAAGGTGTTTTTTTTTTCTAAGACAGGGCTTCTCTGTGTAGCCTTGGCTATCCTGGAACTCACTCTGTAGACCAGGCTGGCCTTGAACTCAGAAATCTGCCTGCCTCTGCCTCCCAAGTGCTGGGATTAAAGGCGTGCCATCCACCGCCTGGCAAGATGGTTTTATTTTAATGGTTGTAACCATTAGAATATTTTTAAAAGCTGTGCTTCACTATCTTTTATGAACTCCTGATAATAACTTGAGTTAAAACTGCTCTCAGTGATCAAACACACTCAATCACTGCAATGTCTGAGTTGCAAAATGCTCAGTTTTATTAAATTTCTGAATATGAATCTCTTCTAGAGGCTGACCTACTAAATCTGTCTTTGTGGATAGACCTATGTTTGCAATCATTCTAAAGATGACAGTTACTGCCACGTCTTTTCTTAAGCATAAAAGCCACTGAGGTTCACCTCAAACATCTTTATGGAAACTAAGTCTCTGCTCTGAGTTAATTTTCTGCTAGCCTTTTGCTGTAAAAGTCAAATGCAAAATCTAGTGTGACTTTTGGGACTCCAGGTAATTGAAGTTCTCTGCCTATTTTAAAAGGTAAAAGATTGATATGATCTGAAGAGAAACCAGAATATCTCTCTGTCTATTTTAAAATGTCAAAATGTGATTGAAAATTTTAAAATAGCAAGCCATCTATAAGGAAAACAGTGTGATACTGTCATTATCATTATTATTGTTGTTGTTGATTAAATTTGTTCATTGGCAGTTTCACCATGTACACAGTGTATTCTCTTTAATCATAGCTCCACCCTCTGTCCTCTCTCTTTCACAGCTGTTATTCTACCATCAGAGGTCTCATTCCAACACCGATGACTTTTTGTTCTGTTTTATGACCCACTGATTTAAACCAGGACCATCTGTGTGACCATGAAATTAGAACTATATGTGTAAGCCTGGTAGAATCTCTGTTTATACAAAATTAAAGGGATTGAGTTTCCTTCTCCTAGAGTTAAAGAGACCATCCAGATCCCTGATTAACTTTTGACATGTCCTGTCTTCCGCAGGTCCAGTGCAGGCAACTGTACCTGCTGTGAGATCATATGTGCAATGACTATGTCATGCCCTGAAGACCACACTCTGTATTCTTCTTCCTGTTTTTTGACTCTGGCATCCTTTTAACTCTTTTTTCTGCAGTACCTTGAGTGTCTAAATGTGTATCCTTATTTGTCATAACACTGTAATGACATAAAGACACATGCTACTAAACTGAAAAACCAAATCTCACGAAGTTTAATTCTTCTTAGGTCTGATTTTTTTTCACAATTCATATCCAATTTGTCAGTATTATTGTTATTTCACTCACAAAATAAACTGAGGAACCAATCACTTTTTTACCATTTGACAGGCAGCCAGGCACCTGCTGAGGATTATTACCAGCTCTAACTTTCCTTAACCCAATAGCCTTTAGATTAATGGCATTCTTCTTCCGTAGCCTTTGTAAGCTGGAAGATCACTATATAACTTGCTCTGGATCTTGCTGTTTTCTGTCCAGACCCTGAAATGGGCCCCTTCCACTTAGATTAATGATTGATGGAGGCCATGATCAGACTTGAATTTGAGCTCCACTCTTTCCCTTCACTGCCTTGCTACAGGTACCAGTCTGAATCCTGCTCCTAACCATTCAAGGCTTGTTCCTGCTTCTGACCTTTGACCTGCCTTCTCACCCTTAACTTCAAATATCCACAAGGCATCCAACTTTGTTCACCAGAATCTGAGCTTCTAACCTTCCTTATACTTAACTCTGACTACCTAATAAAAGCTGCAATTCCCATAAAAGACCTTCTCTTGTTTTCATTCTTCTTTTAAATGTTAATGTACTGGCTTATAGCCACCTTTAAATCCTCTATCCTCAACCACTTCCAAGAAGGGAAGTTCCTCAGAAGGGATTTCTGTTCATAACTTATTTCCAGTACCAAAACAATTCCTGAGAGCCATTAGCTAAATAAGTAAATGAATGGAAACACATCAGGTCCTTAAATGCATGTTTTACTTACTGATGCTATTGTCTCCTTGTTCTGTTTTTTTTTTCTGCCTAACAGGGTTATGAAGACATTGCTATAAATGTTGGTATATGTACTGAGGATTTCCCTAATACATAGCAAGCCACGAAATGACTAAAAAGGTGACTAGTATAGTCTGTAAACTTAGAAAACATGCAGTATGGTGGGTGCTGAGTATAGTTAAGACTTCTGGGCCAGAGGACATCAGAAATTGACTCTACCAGACTCTGTTGTCATGTAAGAATGAAAGGAATGAAATGTTCCAGAATATTTAAAGACTTTGTTAAATTTAGGCATCAGAGAGAGGCAGGGTCTTGTCAGGTGCCTGAAATTCATTATTCTTCATATGTCTAGAAAAAAATGCAGAAATACTTTCTTTTGATTGTGTGCTTCTCAACAGCATAATTATGAGTAAGTTGTCCCTTATGGTTTAATACAGTCCATAAGTAGAAAATGTGCCTGACTTCTGGAAAAAAGATGGAACTCATCCTCATAATCTCAATGTTTTTATTCTATGTCAAAGGTCAATGTGGTCAATTATACACACTAACAACAAAACTGACAAGAGTGTCCTCCAATTGTAAGGATGCTCACCTCCAGGGTACTAGCATTGTTTCCTATCAAGGACTCAGAGCACCAGAATTCTAATTATATAGGGACCACATTTTAAGTCTCTTCAATCCCTGTCTCTTGCAAAGATTAAAACATAATTTTCCAGTAGATCACCTTTATTGATTTTCCTCCTCAGGGCTTAATAAGAAAAAGAAAATGACTATTTGTCTGATTAAAGGAAGTTACCATCTCAAATCAACTTTGTAACTGAAATGTTATAGTTAATCAGATGCCTTATAGCATCTAGAAAATAGAAGAGAAAGAAAGAATTAATGAGAGAAAGAAAGAAGGAAAATAAGAAAGAAAGAAGAAAGCAAGAAGGGGAGGGAGGGAGGAAAGGGAAAGGAAGAAAGGAAGAAAGAAAGTTTAAGGTTGCCAGTGGGAAATGCTGCAGATAATCATGGAAAGGCACATTACCAACATCTTCGTTTAATTAGAAAAATATAGTTGGAAGTTGTTATTTATAAGAGTTGGTAGAAATAAAATAATATAAACATGTCTAACTTTAACTACCTCAAACGCTTTACTTTAGAACTGAAGGTTCCCATGAACAGAGAAAGTGAGTATTTTCTAGTATCACACTCTGGCAAGTACAATGCATAATAAGAAAATTTGGTGCCTGGCTTCTATAAGAACATACAAACAAACAAAAACAAAAGTATATGAAATTTATTGAGTCCATACAATTCATGCAGAATTTTTCAAATCCCTTCAAAATGTCCTTATGAGAAAACAGTTGGCATGTAGAAGAATGCAAATTGATCCATTTTTATCTTCTTGTAGCTCAAGTCAAAGTGGATCAAGGACCTCCACATAAAACCAGATCCACTGAGTCTAATAGAAGAGAAAGTTAGAAATAGCCTTGAAAACATCAGCACAGGGAAAAATTTCGTAAACAAAACATCAATGGCTCATGCTCTAAGAATGACAAACGAAACGCCATAAAATTGAAAAGCTTCCGTTAAGACACTGAAGGACACAGTCAATAGGACAAAATGGCAACCTGCAGATTGGGAAAAGATCTTTACCAACTCTACATCTGATAGAGGACTAATATCCAAAATATAAAAAGAACTCAAGAAGTTAGACTCCAGAGAACCAAATAACCCTATTAAAAATGGGGTACAGAACTAAACAAAGAATTCTCAACTGAGGAATCTTGAATGGTTGAGAAGCACTTAAAGAAATGTTCAACATCCTTAGTCATCAGGAAAATACAAATCAAAACGACTCTGATATCCCACCTCATACCAATCAGAATGGCTAAGATCAAAAACTCAGGTACAGGCAAGGATGTGGAGAAAGAGGAACACTCCTCCATTGCTGGTGGAATTGCAAGCCGGTAAAACCACTTTGGAAATCAATCTGGCAGTTCCTTAGAATAGTTCCTTTGAAAATAGTTGTACCTGAAGACCCAGTTATACCACTCCTGGGCATATACCCAAAAGATGCTACAACATATAACAAGGACACATGCTTCATTATGTGTATAGCAGCCTTATTTATAATAGCTGGAAGCTGGAAATAACCCAGATGTCCCTCAACAGAAGAATGGATACAGAAAATGTGGTACATTTAGACAACGGAGTACTACTCAGCTATTAAAAACAATGACTTCATGAAATTTACAGGCAAATGGATGGAAATCGAAAATAGGAGGTGGATACATGGCTTGGCATATAAGAACACATAGTACTATTCTAGCAGAGCAGACTTTGGTTGTCAGCACCCACATTAGGTGGCTCACAAACTCCTATAACTGCAAATCTGAATGATTCAGCAACTTCTTCTGAAATCTTCAGGCATCCTCACATATGTGGTGATTGCACATATACACAGGAATACATGTACTTACTACACACAAAAAATTAAATATTTTTATAGAGAAATGGAAAAGAGTATAAATGATGAAATCTTAGAAATATATTTCTAATACTGATACATGATGTGAGACTCTCTCTGAATAGCCCAATATATTCTATTAAAATCATTAAAACACTAACATGTGTTGTTAACATTAATATACAATATTATGTAATATGTAAAATTACATATTAGATATTATGCAATATGTGTAGCAAATATCATCTCTTCACAAATATTTCCATAAATTTTATGTAGTATGTTTCTGACAAATACTAGGAAGTCAAGCATTCCACACAATAAAAGAAGGAGACTAAGGAGTGGAGTGTCGAAAGATATTACATTAGTAGAAAGGTCATTAGAATAGTGAGCAGGAAGGCAATTAAAATGCAGGGCTTGTTTTGCCTTCATACTGAACTCAAAGCTAATCTCTTCTTCCTCCACAGTAGGAACTAGACATTCACTGCTATTTGACACCTCAAGGTTTAACTCTACAAGCCCACTCTGTCCATCAGCACCTCTCATTATTGTGTCATTATCACAAGTGAGTTCTCCACATGGGAATCTAGGAGAGCATTTAAGTGATAAAAATCTTCACTAAACTTTCACCCAGTACTGGAGCTAATTAAAATGGCGTAGACTAATAGAGGGGCTGAGTCCAGAGTGAAAAGATAATTAGAAAATCCCTAAGTATAAATAACCTTTTAGATAGATCTTTCATGCCACATTCATAATGTTGTGTATGTGTTTTACGTTTGTTCCTTTCCTTCACAGGTAATCATTTCACACTGAACACTTACTCAAGACCACCACCGGCTTTTGGCAAGGTTGAACCCTGCTGCTCTCTATCATCTTCACTATAACTGATTTTATGAGAGTTGTACTTCTTATCCCTAGTGTTGGCATTTTCATTTTTCTATTCTCCCTCTCATTTTTACCAAATAAAAAAGTACAACAATTTAACTATTTTCCCAAATACCCAAACTGCAAAACTCAGTCACTTGTTGTCAGGACATCATGTTAGCATTCTATAAAGTTTTAGTTGTGAGGGGTTGTTATTGTTGTTGTTGTTTGGGGTTTTTTTGTTTGTTTGTTTGTTTGTTCCCCAAGAGATGAAAACTCAAAACTGGCAAATGAAAACTGTTTAGACGAATTGGGTGTGAACATATAAGATCCCTGAGACATGAAATTGAAAAACAGACAAGTATCATTGCAGTAACAAATAAAATTTGATTTAAAAAAAGTTTACAATAACCATTTCAACACCAAAAATAGGACAATACATTTATTTCAGTTCTCTGTTGATCTGTAATAAATGGCTTTAACACCAATTAGCTTAGGGAAAAAAATTATCTCTCATCATATAGAGTCAGAAAAGGCCTTACCTGGAAGAGTTTGACTTGAAATTGTTGAAGCTAAAGTTAGATAGTGGCTGGAGCTAAGACCTCAGGGCACAAGATCTACTAAGACTGAGACTGGCATCTACTTTTTCCTTCTAGGTAGTCTTAGAGCTTCTACTAGTGACCCCTCCATAGGCTAGATTTGGCTCCTCTCAAAATGACAGCCTCAAGACCATCAGGCTGCCTGCATGGCATCTGAAGGCCTTATGGTGAGCATTGCCTCTAGGAGAAAATGAATGTTTCTTCATGGCTTTGCCTCGGGAGGGGATGACTCAGAAATCACACACCATTATTTTGCTGTTTTCAACAGCCACACCCTTCACAGAAAAAAATGGAGAGGATTAGATTTTAACACATGACAGAAGAGCAGTAAGATTCTGGGAAAGTATATGTCATGGCTTTTGATTTTACAATCATCTTTGAATAAGTGATCAACTATAAAATTTAATAAGATGCAAAAAACTCACATGGAGAGTTGTACAATTTCATCAGAGGAATGGTTTGACATATTCAGTTTTCATCCTATTTGGGGGAATTTCGTGCATGAGCACACTGGACGTAAACAATTTCTACTGTCATATCTCCCACCTCCATGTCTTCCCTTAACTCACACCTAAATTAATGACATCTTATACAGTACCTACTCAGTACTACTTAGTACTACTTAGTGTGTTAGTATTAAGTATTACTAACACATACATGTGTTTAGCACACAACACTTGAGATTGGATAACCTATCAAAAATCTTATCCCTGGTAAAAACTTACTCTCTGCCACTCACCAACCATGATTTCCTATATTTCTTCGTGTAGGTATAGAGATCTTTGAAATTTGTCCCATCCCTTATTGGCATATAGACTAGGGTTGTCACTATGTGGGTCTTGTTTGCACAAACATACTGGTAAGATTTCATAGGTGCATCATGTCTAGAAAATACTGTACATTATCTCACAGCAGTCATCCGGGTTCTACAAACTTTCCACCCCTTCTACAATATTCCTTGAACCTTAGGTGTAAAAATTATGTTGCAGATGAACTAAATGATGCTGGTTACTTTTCCTCTGCATTTTGATCACTTGTTTAACCTGAAAACCACAGGTTATCTCCTGACAAGTCATCCCCAAAGACTAAATAGTAACATATGTCTTGGGGGTAACCAACAGGTGTCTAATTAGAATTAATCCCTGCACATTCAGAGAGAATTTTTGCCTATAGTGTAAACCTATCCAAGACTCATGGCTGGTAAGGTCATAGATACTGTCATTTGCTTCTAACTACATTATAAATAGCTACCTTATACAAATATCAAATTACCCCTCATTTTAAAAACAGATTCTATTTGCAGCAGAGGCTATTACAAAGATCTATTTTTAAAGTAGACTATTCAACAGCAATTGATAAGGAACTTGAAATTAAAGCAGAAATGAGTATCACCACACACCTATCAGAATAACCTTATATAAATCTCAGACAGTACTAAATACTGTGCACATAAACATGCATGGAGGAGGGGCTTACGTGTAAACAACAGGAGGGGATAATTGCTTAGAATCAAACAGTCATGGTAAACTTCTACCTT
>NW_022196915.1:5054138-5064679 GCF_008632895.1 Mastomys coucha | reverse complement strand
TACTGCATAGACTAAATCAATAAGGTAAAAGCACATTATTGGGTTATTAAAGGCCATTCTCTAGCTATTTATTCATTTGAACTTAATAGGGACAATATAAATCAAATTCTCCAGCTTTTACAATTCACTGTGAAAAATGACACTAAGTTAATGGTATTAAATTTTCAGAAAGCTTGGCTTGCAAAGCCTCTCAAACTCCAGGGACACAAGATATGACCTGTTTCCTTTACAGTGTGCAGATATTTCCATTTCAGATCTCTGTGCAGCATGAGTGATTCCTGTTTAAAAAGCACAAACTCCTGTTACTCCATGCAACTAACCTTACTCATCAGCTGATCCTGTTACTTCATTTGACATATTATTTGTTAGTTGATGATTCATTTTCTTGTTACTATCCAGTGATTTTCCTAATGTGATTAAATTAGTGACTCCACGTTTACCAAATCCACATTCAGCACACTCCAAAGAATTACTTTCCACAAAGGTTAAACACATGCATGCTTATCAATGTTTTATAGGAAGCATTTAGATACAGAAGACATAATATGTCATACCAATATTTCTTTAACTAGAAACCTGGGCTATGTACAACACCAATACTCTTTTGAAACAATCAAAGAATGGATATTCTGCTAATTCTTAACAAAGAAAGCAAAAATGCAGTCTAAGGCCCAAAGAGATGAAAACTTTTAGAATAAAATGTGTGGAAACCCTATTCATTGTCATGAAATTCAAACTTTAACAGTTGATTTGGGGGGCCAGTGTGTGTGTGTGTGTGTGTGTGTGTGTGTGTGTGTGTGTGTGTGTGTTTGTGTTTCTATACATGTGTGTCTATGTATGCATGTATATCTGTCTGCATGAGTCTGTGGATTGTGATTCTCTCTGTGTGTTTGTTTGATTGTGTTGACTGTGTGACTATGTGTCTATACATCTCTATATATGTAACTGTATTTCCACGTGTGTCTATGAGGGCCTGTATTTATATGTATGTGTTTCTCTATATGTGCATCTGTGTCTGTATTTTTGTATAAATATATATATACAAATATATATATATGTATATATATATATATTTGTGTGTGTCTGTGTCTGTGTCTGTGTAGCTGTTTGTGTGTCAGTATGTATTTGTATCCCTATGTGTCTGTGTGTCTATGTATCTCTGTGTGTATATCTGTATGTAAATGTATGTGCCCAAATATGCACAAAAGGAAAATTATGTTCCTTTTACCATACTTAATAAAAAGAGAAAAAGAAAATCACAATACACAACCTCTCTGGAACCAACTGCATCATACTGTCAGTATACAATGTTCTTCTAATATTAATTTTTTGTTTACTTTAATATGTGAAGCATGTTTTTGGAATGCCTGAACTATGCCAATTAATTAATATCCATCAGTGACTATAAGTGTACTATGATGTTTTTTTTTTTACTTCAAGAAGATTAAATAACTTTTTGACATAATCTCTGCCTTAAAATCAAAATTGTTCTCATATATGTATCATCTATGAATGATCATGTGGAAGGAGACAGCAAGATGCTTGGAGTCATTCAGCATCTGAGGTAAAATGTAGGGAGTGGTTCTGATGCTAAGGTCATGTTCCCCAATTGGTTCTTGATCCATCAATAAAGATACTAGTGGATAGGGTGGTACTTCCAGATCCCTGCAGGTCAACTAGGAGATGCAGGGAAAGATGAGGAGCTTTTTCCCACAATACTTTGGAGGGAGAAAAGATGATCAGCCATGTGAGATCTCAGGCAGAGTAGCCATGATAGTAGTTAGGGTGGTGAGCTGGGACTAAATGTAACTGAGCAACTAAACCTGAGGGCAGATTTAGGGTGCTGAGCTAAGAGTATTGGGAAGGGCATGCTACACCCAGTAGATTAGAATCACCCAGCAATTGAGCCAAAAAGGAAGGTTGAAATTGAGCAATATATATGTGTTTGTGTTTTTCATCCACAGATCCAATATTCCATGGGCAGAGGCTGGAAGTGTGGTCCACCAGGAGCTTAAAACAGGGTAGCAAAAACTATACATCATAGTAGAGAGATGGGGCAAGGCAAATATCAAAAGCAAGTTGGAGTACATACCATAAGAATATTCTAGAAGATCCATGGCAGGTATCTGTCAGGTACCCCATGGGGTACTGGCATTCCTGAGCCACATTTACATTGTTTTCAGACATGGGTCCACACAGGCTTACAGGCTTTCATGCTATATTTGCCTACTCCACACTCAGCAATTAGCATACTGCCCAGTTCACTGCTGCTACTCAATAAGCAGCGTTAGGCTAGAGAAAGATAGTGAATAGACTGGGATAGAAATTGGTCAGTTCTGCTAGTCTTTCATTTTCCTGAAAATGTTAAAGTGTGTTTGTCGGGTTGTGGAGTCCTGTGTCTGTTCTGGGGAGGCAGGCTGCTGGGAGTTTGACCGAGGTTACCCCACATCATTGCCTGGTGGGTGTCAAGCCTTAGGAAAGCCAGAGACATTGCTCCTGGGGTGGGAAAGTGCAGACTGAGGTACAGGATAGCTGGAGCTGGTTCAGTGGTCCCCTGGCCTATGACAAGGCCAGGGCCATCTGGTTCTCAGGATCTTGGACACCCTGGGGCTTGGGCGGAGGGCGGGGGGAAGGAGAGCTCAGTCTGGTCCCTTGGAGACAATGCTTAGCTGGGCAGGCAGCAGTCTTGGGTTTGGCTTGGTGGCAGCCTTGGCTAGGAGCTCAGAGAGGTCTTCTATGGGAGATTAGACAGCGGTTCTATAGGCAGATCCTGATGAAAAGAGGCAGTCCATAGTTTTAAGGCATTTATTGTCATGGCAGAAAGTGGATGAGTAAAGCCATGCCCCACTTCTCAGGGTAGGCTTGAGGTTAAATACCTTTTGCAAGAAGGAATGTCTGGGAAGGAAAACTTATTGGCTAAGTCCTTCAAGCTTTTAGGCACCTAATTAAAATGGAGATCTGTCTTGAGTCCATGTGACTACAGGTCATGTCCTCTACAAGTAGAGGGGCTTGGGGCATTACCCTTACATGACTAATGGCCACAAGTCTCTTGGGGGGCTGTGGCTAGTGTCAGGGGCCTAGTGCTCAGGAATCAGGTGAAGTGCCTCCATCCCTTCAGGGTCACCCGGACTTCTAGCCTCAGCTCAACCAGGAACCAAACACCTTTTATGGTCCCACATGTGTTGTCGGAAAATTGCAAAGACAGTAGCAGACTACAATGAAATAGGAGTTATTACTTAAAGTAATTAGTCAGGCATGGTGGATTTGGACTCAAATCCTTCCTATCTGGGAATACAAGGAGAGGAATCTAAGCAAGAAAAGCCACTTGAGCTCATGACAGTGAGCCATCCAGAGCAGCACAGTGGGGCCAATGTATGCCAAATGAATGAATGAGTGAATGTGTGAATGAATTTTTTAAAAGACTAAGCCAAGTTGGTTCATAGTATCAAATGAATAGGAACAGAAAACCAAAAATCCAGAATAGTAAAACAATCCCAAATATAACAGCAAAAGCAATGGCAAAGCAACAGGTGGCCACAGTATAATAGAAAGTTGAAGCAGAGGCATCTAGAAGAGCCAATCTTCTGTCTCCAAAGTCATTGTCAAAGTATGACAGATTGTCTTCCACCAAAGAGGTGCTCCTACTCTCAAGGAGAAGAGATTGACCTTATCCCAAGAAAGACTGAAGGAAGAGGTCTTGCCCATGGCCAAGACTCTCCAATAGGACCAAGCAGGTCACATTGAGGCTTTGTGCCCTTTTGTCTATGTCTCAATACAGACCATGCCCAGAAATCCCTTATATCAGAGTTTCTGTCTCATGACCTACTTCAAGGATTAACAAATACAGACACCAAAAGTGCCAGATATTGTTCCAGGCAGTGGATCCCAGTGCCAGGCATCAGATTCTCAGGACTTGTACCTTGAACATCTTGGTAAAGGAAGTTGCCCTCCATGATCTCTACAGAACAATGAAAAGTATGCAACTATAATTATCAAAGAGGGAAAATGACAGTACCATCTTGGAGTATCAGCTGGGAAGCTATGGTGCTCAAAGTCAGTTGCAAGGTTCCAGGTGGGTTTTACCATCCACCTCTATTAATGTCAGATAATGATAGATGAGAGTATGAACAGCAAGAGGGGTAATGTTTATCCTCACCTTCTGAGTCCAAGCCCCGCCTCAAATTCAGGATATCATTTTCTTTCTGTTTACATGCAGTCTTTTCTGTTGATTCAAGAGATGTGCCCTTTAACTGAGAAACTCAGAAAATGTCTAGTCATGGAGTAATTTATGCCAGAATCAAGACAAAAAATGCTAAGAAGAAAGAACTGTACCTGTGTCTTCCTTCAGTGTCTCTTACAAGTCACAATGTCAGAAGAATGCATTGGTAACAGTGAAACTGCAAAAGAGACAAGATGCATGAGTGCTAAGAGGTAGGAGTCTCCTGTCTATCTGGATGAGAATCCATGATGACCTGGTAACTGTACCTTTTTGTACCTATAAGTTCTTTCCAACTAGGTGAGAGAAAGCAACTTGGCTAGCCTTCCAGAATCAGACCAAAGAATTCATTTTAAAGGAGAAAATTAAACACAGTTGCCTGTGAGTGTTACTAGCCTGAAGGAGTCATAAAAAAATCTATGGACTGAATTGCAGTGGGACCTTTAAAGTCCTCAAGCAGCACAATGTCTTTTATATTCTGCAGCTTTTAGGAAACATGGCTTGCTGTCTATATCCCTAGGATTTCCTATTCTGAAAATGTTCTACATGCAGATGCCTTCCCAAAGAGCCACCACTATGAATCTTTTTCAGCAGGAACACTTCTCAGAAATAACCCTGAAATTGTGCTCAAGAGGAAGGTTGCACATTACTGCTGGTATCTATTGCAACAGATCACATTCTAAGTGAGATTTTAAAGGTAGCTGATTCCATTTGACATTTCAGTCCACTGTTGGCTCTCTCTCCTTTTCTTCACTGGACAAATCAACTAGACAAGAACTCTCCTTTCTAGAAGAGCAAGAGAAAAAGAGACAATCTGCACAGTGATGGCACCAGGTGGGATAGCATCATGGAACATCCTGGTGGGATAGCATCATGGAACATCCAGGCCTTATACCTACTTCTCCCATTCACTGGCTGAGTGGGCCTGAATTTGTTTAATGGGCCTGAAAAGACCTACTCACAACATAGCCATGCAGATTAACTGAGGTCTTCACCTTCTCTGAACACATGCTAATCTCTAATGAGTGGCTCCATAACCTCCTCCATTTATGCTAGTTCAATTATTAAATATTTATTGAGGATATAGTAGATGTGTACATTACACCAGTCCCAAACCTATAAAGTAAACTTTCAAGTAGAACATTCAATAGAAACAGTGACTTCAACAATAAAGATGCTGAGAGAACCATTCAGGTACTGATAGGGATGGCAATGTTGAAAATAAAATGAATATGAAATTTTACCTTGAATATTTTTACGTGTAAGGCCATGTTAGAAGCACAATTTAACTTACTCATTTTGGAGGATTAAAGTGGGTTGAATGCTATCCCTTGTTCTACAGACTCAAAGGACTTCCAAAGTTAATTAATGCTATAAACAAAATTAAAGGGAAATTTTGTCTGCATCACTGAACAGTTATTTCCAAGTATTTCTGGACGTAATTTTCAAACAAGCATTATAATTGCAAGGTAAGCAAAATCCAACCTTGCTAAGCCTGGTGTGGTGCTCAATACAATTGCTGTTATACACTCATTAAGATGAGTCCTAAAGCTGGGAAAAAATCCACACAGTGACTATGCTTAAGTACAATGGAGCATGAAGCTCGGGGATAGTACAGCAGTTAAGACCATTGCCTTCTGGTCTGATGCATGGACACAAGTCCACTCAAACTCACATAGGCCTTTAAGTGACCAGTTTGGTTACATAACATCCTCAAGTCTGGTCTTCCTCCCCTAAATGTGGCTCTAATCATTATTATCAGGCTTATAGTGCTTGACATGGTGTCAACAGTCCATACAACTTGGTTGTTATTACCTCTTCTCATGATAGTCATTATTCTATCCAACAGGTAAATCCAGTAACTACAGTAGTTAAGGGCAGAGCTATAGCTTGACAGAGGGAAAAATAGGGTATCCCAGTACTTCAGAAGAAATGGTGAAAAAATTAAAAAGCACTATCTATGTACAGCCTCATTCCAAGGTATTACACTAGCAAATTCCAAGAACTCTTGAGTTTTTCTTACAAATGTAAGAATAATTCTAGAAGAGACTCATGCCAATCTCTTGTGCCAGCATCCTCCCTTTGAAGATACACTAATGAAACACCATGATTTTCTTCTAGTTTGCCAGACACCAGTTTTTATTCTGCCCATTTATTTGCACAAGAAAGGCAGAGGGTAGAGACAGACTCAGTTTTCAAAGCCAGGTTTCTTGGTCCTGCTAAGTGCATTCATTATCAAGCTAAGAGGTGTAGACACCAAGAGCTTTGTACAGCTGACTCAGTAATCCAATCAAGACTCAGGGGACATCATTTTCCCTTACTAATAAACTTTCAAAGTCAAGAATATTCTGTTAGGTTGTTCTATCATGTTTCTCCTTCAACTAAACTCAAGACACCACAGTATTGACTTACCATGAAGTTTCGTACTGGACCCTTCTGACTAGGGGAAGCAAGAAACGAAGTAAGGACAGATACTAATAAGAAACAGTGGGGGTCAAGTGGACTCTGAATACTCTGGGGGGGGGCCACACTTACTACCACCATAAGCTGGAAGCTCACCATGTTCACCAGACACTGTCCAGAGTGAGGGGTTAGCTAGTTTTGGTGTGAGGTCTCTGGAGGTGATCATGCTTAGGCTGTAAGCATCTGGGATGAGGGACCTGCAATTGTTAGTTTTTTCACACCCCGATCAACAATTCCTAAGCACTAGTCTTGGGACTAGAAAATGTTTTGCCAAGTCTAAGCCTGACTCATTTGCGCAAAACCTTTGCCAAGGGTCCTAGGCCTTGGTCTTTGTCATGGCTGTGCCAACACCAACATTCACTCACGATTTCATTGTCTAAGGCTTCCTGCATTTTGTAAACTTGCCAGCAGCAACATTTTCTAATTTTAAAGAAATCTGTTTTTTATATCTATTCATTCAGCAGGTAGTAGAGCTTGAATGTAGTTTCTACCCAAAGGTATATGTGCTGGATACGTAGGACACCACATAAGGGTACTGAGAGGAAAGGGGAAGTTTACGAGAAGGCACTAGAAGGGAAGTGATTGGGTTTGGAGGGGCTAATGTATCCTTTTAAGAAACTGAGTTAGGTTATGTTGTGAATGGACTTTGCCTGGTGGGAGTGAGTTGAATCTTTGGGAAATAGATTTGTTCTTGTAAACTCTTATAAACCTGTATGATACCTTCTCTGCCCCTGTGTCATGTGACCTCTCTTACATACATGTCTTCTGCTATTCTCAGCAGGGAGCAAAGGACACCTAATAGGCTAAAGGCCCATTCTTCCTGGTAAAATAAGCATGCCACACAGTCAAGGTGACTCTTGCAGCCTGCTTTTAGAGTTTGCAATACTGTGAGTGAAATAAACACTTCTCTGTATAAACTACCAGCTTTCTTTTGTCACAACAGAAAATAGACCAATTGGCATATCTTCTAGTTTGGGCATTTATCATTAACCACTCCCAAATTTGCTTTGAGATGGCAAGAGTCTGTAATTAAATATAGATTATTTTAATGTCATTTTATGTTTTGATACCAAAAATATTTGAACATTTCTAAGCTAAATGTCACAAAAAAAGATGGGACATCTTTTCACTATGTTTGATCTTGGCACAGCTCTCTTTGGAAAGCCCATTCGTAAGGAAAAGTCATTTTCTCCTCCAGGAGAATATTCTATTTGTTCTTGTTCCACCACCTTCTCCCAAGTAAACTTGTTCTTACCCTTGAAGCAAGTTCACCATTTGAAAAATGTCACTGCATGTCGATCTTTCTAAAAAGATTTGGGCCTTGACAGTTTCTTGCTTGCAAGTGACAAATGACCATTACTGGTGATGAAATAGAGGAAAGTTGAAATCAGTGTGTTGAAACACATTTGGAGCTGCCCCACTGTGACAGACCACTGCAGACACACCTTCTGGAAAAGGCCTTCCAAAAGAAACCATGTATAGGGGCTCTGCGAACCTCAGCTAGTCAGTCATCCTGCCTAAACCTGGGGAGAAGCACTGCAAAGGAGCTAGAAACCTGGTCTCCATGCTTCTCAGTGGGCAGCAGGGGACACCTAATAGGCTAAAGGCCCATTCTTCCTGGTAAAATAAGCATGGCACACCATCAAAATTAAAGAGACTCAAATTAACCTGAAGAAAGCAGGGCTAACTTTAGATTGGACAGGATGAGATATAACTAACACAGACATTTCACAAAAACAAAGAGCTGAGAAAATAAAATCTCTTCTCTAGACTCATTTTTTTTCAATGTGAGAAGGGTAAAATCATTAATCTATAACTTTTGTAAAGGAAGGATTTCAACCTTTGAATGAGTCACAGGATTGTATATATAACAAAATCATGTATTGTGCATTTCAGAGCAGAAATACATTACCAAAATGTCTATAATTTTCTGACTTTTTATTATTTCTTTGTGAGTTTCACATCATGAACCCTAATCCCACTCATGTTCCCATTTCTTCCTACCCACTCTCCACCCTTGCAGTCTAACCCCAACAGAGAAAATAATTCTTGTTGTGGAGCTACAGTGTGTCATAGTGAACCCTTCTTTTCTTGCAAGTGTTTATTGCAATGACTTGTTTGGTCTGATACCAGACCTCTGACTTCTGCTACTCTATCAAGACTGGATCCTCACTGGAACTCTTCTTTGATATCCCATTGTTGCCCTGTGTTATGGAGAACCTGTAGTTTGGGATAGCAATTCATCAGTGAGGTAAATGTTCGGGAAATTCAAAGCCAATTCAAAGCCCTGGATCTGGGCCTAAGAAGTATCTGAGCTGGTCTGACTACCTGCTCTCCTACTCTCAAGCCCTGAGAGCTGGCTCAGCAGCAACTCCTCCAATGAGGTCCAGTGCGACCCTTCTGAACAGTTGAGGTGCAGGGTCTCCTCTTTCAAGTGTTTGCAGCTGGTAAGAGTCATGGGTAGATATCCCACCCTCATGATCCCAGGGCCAGCTCTGTCATTTGCAATAGATGGTGAGAGATGCCTGACATTGATGGCAAGGGGTAAGGGAGAGGAAGAGGGCATCTCTCCCTCATCCACACTATTGCCCAGCAGACAAGGAGCAGATCCAGCTCACCTTCACTCATACCCTCAGGTTTGGCTCACCTGCAGTCACACATCCAGGGTCAGCTCTGCTGTACTGCCCAGATGAAAGCATGAACAGCTCTGCTGCTCTCATGACTCCAGGGCTAGCTCTTTCATGGGCAGCAGATGGCAAAGGATGAGGTTAGGGGAGGGCATCTCTTTCTTGCTCATGCTGCCCCACGGCAGACAAGTTGTGGAACCAGATCTCCCATGCTCACATACCTGGTCTTTGGTAGTAATAGACAGACCTCTGCTGCTGCAAGACCATGAACCCAGACATAATCCCTAGTGACCCCACAAACCAAGACCCCACCATGGTTCCAGGTAGCATGATCAGCTACTCACATCCAGCTGTTCCTCACTATCCTTGAGTCTCCAGTTCTGCCTCTTCATTCTTCCCACATCCTTCTGTGTCCCTTTCTCTTCCATTTCTCCACCACTTACTTGCTCTTCTTAATGATGCCAGGGTCTCCTGAGTGTCTGGTGTCATCTCAGAAAAGGTCTCAGGAATTCAATGCCCTGCTTGTGCATTACGGCACCAGGCAGAGGTCATCTGGGGCATGGTCTTCCCCACCAGACCTGTACTGCACCCAGCAGGTGGTCATATCAGGATATCTCCAAGTCTGGACCTCATGGTGTCAGTCTGCTGGTCATCACAGGCTTGCTCCTCATCCAGCCTACCCAAGCAGCTTCTTGAGAGGGTAGTCTATCTCAAGCTGACTCCTGCCCAGGGCCTATGGTTCCAGGTGGGTTTTTTCTAGTCTTCAGCTTTCTCCCCATTCTGGAAGTCCATCCAGGCCTGCCTGACACCAGACTGGTGGTTATCTCAGGCTAGCTCTCTGTTCAGAGCCCCAGACACCAGACTGGTGGTCATCTCAAGCTCACTTTTATCAGGGAGCATTAGGCTGCTAATTGCTTAGATGTTCATAGGTCAGAACACTGAACATAGACATAACCTCTCTACCATCTGATGACACACATGGGACACAGCAGCTACACCTGCAACACATGTAGGGGCAGTTAATATATCTATAACTTTTTTTTTTTTTTTGGTTCCTGTTTTGTACTAATGACATTGTCTTTTGCCTTACAGAAGCTTTGTAATTTTATGAGGTCCCACTTGTCAGTTCTTGATTTTAGAGCATAAGCTATTGGTGTTGTGTTCTGGAAATGTTCCCTTGTGCCCATGTGTTCGACGTTCTTCCTCACTTTCTTCTTTTTTTTTTTTTTTTTTTT
>NW_022196915.1:5030379-5044603 GCF_008632895.1 Mastomys coucha | reverse complement strand
CTTGGGGTCTGTGTCTCCCTGCTGACTGTTCCCGGCTTAGGAACTCACCGGAGAGAAGATGGCCTATATCTATAACTTTTAAAGGCATAAAATAGTATTGTATATTTTAGTAGCATCTGTCATGAATTTACAAAATACCCTGGGTTCACAAGGAGCTTCTGTGTAAGGATGGGGGGAGGGGGTTCTGTACATGCACACATATGTATGTTCATATGTACTTTCTTATTGGCTATTTTATTTATTTATATTTCAAATGTCCCCACTCCCAGTCCCCTCATCCCAATCCCTCTCCCCTTTATCTCTAAGAGGGTGCTTCTCCACCCATTCATCTATTCCCACCTTACCACTCTAGCATCCCCCTATACTGGGGCATCAGACCTCCACAGGACCAAAGGCCTCCCCTCCCACTGATGCCAAATAAGGCAATCCTCTGCTACATACATAGCTAGAGCTATGGACACATCCATGTATACTCTTCGGTTGGTGGTTTAGTCCCTGAGAGCTCTGGGTGGTCCACTTAGTTGATACTGTTCTTCCTATGAGGTTGCAATCCCCTTCAGCTCCTTCAGTCCTTCCCCTACCTCTTCCATTGGAGCTCCTGAGCTCAGTCCAATGGTTAGCTGTGAGTATCTGCATCTGTATTAGTCGGGCTCTGTCAGGGGAAAGCTACCCCAGGCTCCTGTCAGCAAGCACCAGTTTCAGAGATGTACTTTCACCCTCAATCTAAATGGAATCCTCTGGAAACTTCTGGATTAAAGTAAGTAACTAAAACCCTGGCATTTACCAACTGTCTTTCTGATACTCAGCACTTTGTTGGCCAAGCAGCTTCTTTGGGTCACAGGATCCTTAAACAGGCTCATTTTTTCTAGGAAGTGACCCTGGCACCTGACAGTATGTGAATCTCCTCGTTTCATGATAGTTCACAGGAACTTATCTGTACTTCTATGATCCCAGGATAGGTTCATGAAGTTGATGCAGCATACTCCAATGGAAGGACAGAGTTACTCTAGTAATGAGAGTCGCATTCTATGGTAAAATAGAAGGCACAAATTTGTTTAACAAGAAGTAAACTAAGTATTCCTGACCAAAACAAGTCAGGACAAAAAGGAAGAACCAAGAGTAACATTTATCACTGCTAAGTTAGAGTGATATAGACTCATATTTTTAGTGTCTGATCACCAGTTAGTGGAACTGTTTGATCTATAAAGTGTGGACATATTTTGGAAAGTGTGTTACAGGGGATGGACTTTGAATTTTGAAAGCCATTCCAGTTCTGCTCAGTCTCTCTCTCTCTCTCTCTCTCTCTCTCTCTCTCTCTCTCTCTCTCTCTCTCTCTCTCTGTCTCTCTCTTTCTCTCTCTCTCTCTGTCTCTCTCTCTCCCTCTCTCTGCCTCTCTCTGTCTGTCTGTCTCTCTGTCTCTGTATGTCATTTTCTCTGTGCTGCCTACAGATCAAGATTTAAAGCTCTCAGCTACTGCTTCAGCATCACAATGGCCTGCTGTCATGCTTTCTACTATGAGGTTTACAGACTAACCCTCTGAAACAGTAAGCAAGTTTAATTTTGCATTGTCCTGGTCAAGGTGTTTCATCATAGCAATTGAACACTAAAACAGTGCTAACCCCCAGCATTATGAAATCATGTGTTTCCTCTGGCCTAGTCCTATTAACTTCACCATCTTTTTCTACTTTCCCAGACAAAAGAAAAACTGTCCATGAGAGGCTTGAACAGGTGCTTTATAATAGCACCTTGGTATCAGAAGCACTCTTAGCTTATTGTCTGCACACAGCAGCAACTCAGCCAGTCTCTATTAACTGTTAGCCTCCAGGGACATTAGGCACAACACATAACTGGGCAGATAAAAAATTGTCCAAGAACTTAGGCCTTGTTTCTAATATTCAATCTTGGAAAAACAAATTTTGAGGGTAAGAAGAGTTAGTAAGAAAACAGATTGTTTGAAAGAAAATAGCCACCAGATACCATTGAGATATCTTCAGAGTAAAGAAGCATGATGGAGCCAGCAACTTCCCTCCAACAGTAAGTGAGGAAACTTCAGGATAACGATCCAAATTCCTTCCTTATATTTTGTACTACATCACGTAATCCAAAAATGTGTTTTCTGCCTCTTACCACATGAATATTTGTAATAACTCCCTCTTGTGAATTTTAGTAACTTACTCTTTTTCTCAATTCAGAAGTCAAAGTATCAGGCTAAAAACCTAAGATCTCTAAGGAGTAAGAGAAAGTCAGTAGCCTCAAGGAATCTCTACCTAAGGAATTCTGATGTAACTAAGGAATCTCTACCTAAGGAATTCTGATATAACTAAGGAATCTCTACCTAAGGAATTCTGATATAACTAAGGAATCTCTACCTAAGGAAGCACTATTTTTGATGTGTATACTCCATGTGCCTATCAGCACATCTAAGTGGCTCCTGACATAATAAATTATGTACCTTGATGAAAGGTTAAAAAAAAAGTTTCTGAATTAAATATAATTACAAGTATCATTTAGGCAATGTAGGGTTTTACTGCTGTAAACAGACCCATGATCAAGGCAACTCGTATAAGGACATTTAATTGGGGCTGGCTTACAGGTTAAGAGGTTCAGTCCATTATCATCAAGGTGAGAACATGGCAGTATCCAGGCAAGCATAACACAGGAGGAAGGAAGAGTTCACCTTCTTCTTCTGAAGGCGAACAGGAGAAGACCGGCTTTCAGGCAGCTAGGACAAGAATCTTAAAGCCCACCCCACCCCTGAGTGACACACTTCCTCCAACAACTCTGCACCGATTCCAACAAGGCCACACTTCCAAATAGTGCCACTCCCTTGGTCAAGCATATTCAAATCACCACAGGCACATAACAAATTTAAATATCAAGACAGTAAGAAGATAAAAGGTGGAGTCTTTCAAGCAATTCAAAATACTTGTCATAAATCAGACAACCTGATTTCAATCTCCAGGACACAGTCGGTAAAGGAAAGAACCAACTCCTGCAAGTTGTTCTCTAATCTCCACATGTACTCTGTAGTTGGAATACACATGTATGCATGCATTCACATATACTCAGGGGCACACACAGCACTAATTAATTTTTTAAAGATACAAAGTAAAACTTAAAGCAACACATGGCTCTAGCTGTAGGTGGAACATGTTGAATGGCCTCTGAATAATGAACCTTCCTGGAGACTAGACACTCCTCCATCCTGGAAAACAGTGATACTATGTTTTGCTTACCTAAGCAAATCAGTGAGGACATATATAAGCCCACATCTCCAGACTCTTATTTTTATTTAAGAGCTCAAAGGTTTTCTAGAATTTTCTACTAATCAAAGAGAAGAGGAAGTCCATCAAAAGCTATGCTGTCCGGAGTGGTGTTGTTTGTTAGAAACAGACTCAAGTGACTGGCTGCTTAAAATTTCCTAGGAACCATTGCTTAAGGAAGAAGAAGGAGAAGGAGAAGGAGAAGGAGAAGAGGAAGAGGAAGAGGAAGAGGAAGAGGAAGAAGAAGAAGAAGAAGAAGAAGAAGAAGAAGAAGAAGAAGAGGAGGAGGAGGAGGAGGAGGAGGAGGAGGAGGAGGAGGAGGAGGAAGAGGAGGAGGAGGAGGAGGAGGAGCAACAACAACAAGACCAAGAGCAAAAACAAGAACAAGAAGAACAAGGACAACAAGAAGAAACAAATAAAATTAATGTTTAGATGCTATAATTAATAACATGTATAAAAAGATTATTTCAATATATAATAGTATGAAAATAGTAAGGAGATAACTCATAGCATTTATGGAAAATATGTAAGTCTAAAGGGCATTTCTCTTTGTTCAAGAAGTACTTCAAGTATTCCAGGGTTCACAGCATATACAGTACAGAATATGGGACCTTTCCACCATATAAGGAAGTTCTATTAAACACTTTTGTCATAGAACAGTCAATGGAGAAAATATAGTCATTACAACTGGTTTAAGTGGCCATCAATTCTCAGGTGTCCTCAGCTTTCTCCTTTCTCTGTTCAGCAGTGTGCTCCCTGATAGGTACGGGTTCTAGAGGACTTCTCCCTGGACTTCACCCAATTGTTCCCAATAACTTGTTCTTTGCAAGCATCCAAAGACAAACCCAGAAGTCTCTTACCAATTTCCTTCATAAGTGAATAGCATAGGGAATGATTCTTTCCTGCAGAGACTTTACCTCGAGAAAAGGACCTGTTGAACTATTAATAAAGCCATAAACATTTTGAAACCATTCCACTTACTGTTTGATTTGGTGAATCCAAGTGCATACATTCAACAAGAAGCAGAAGGTCCTACATAAATTGTGCCAGCTCCCCTTGTAAATCCAGCTGATGAGCAGATGTGCCTCAGAGAACAAACTGACCTTGTTATTATCTACACTGTAATCTCTCTTTGTCATTGTATTACCTATCCTTTTAAACAGAGTATTTTTCAAGCATATATTCCTTAAGTACAGCTATGAACCACTCACTTAGCTCCTGCCTATTAAGGGTATTTTGAGTATATAGCTAATCCTAGTTTTAAGGCTTGACAATATGTTATAAACCATTGTACTCTGGACACAATAAAGCTATTGCTGTATTAATCAGAGCACTTGTGATTACCTGCAGGTGGTCCACAATGAGAACCAGTATATTGATGTTCTCTTATAAGATGATGAGAGGGGAGGCTTGTTAGACCTCAAACGAAAGTTCAGGCAAACTCTTCTCTTCTGTCTCTCCGAGCTGTATGTAATTGTGCTTTGTGTACATGGTGGTTTGGGGAGTTTCTAGAATGCACAAGGGATCAAAAGTCCATTGATGGATGTCTTTGTGGCTATAGAGGAGTAATTATCTATGGTAGGGTGCTAGTTTTCAGTAATGTTTGGGGTCACCCATATTTCTCTAAGGAGCCCTTCCCCATATTCCAGTAAATGAGTACAATAAACTGATTCATGACATTAGACAAATGGAATCATTGCATTTTTTTTTTGTCACTTGGGAAGATCTTGGATAAATAGATGTTTACTGACATCACGAATGAAAAATTAACACAATATGCATCCAATTCCTGAGTGAGATGAACCTGTAGATGTATAAAGGAGACTTGTCCAATATACCTTCTTAAGTCTGACACTACAAGGGGGAAGCAAAAAGCATGCAAGGAATCAACCCTAAAACCAGGCAAAGGCTCATGTCATGCTTTTGACAATTTAAAGGAAATATGAAGGAATTAATTTGGGCAGGTCAAGGGCAGGAGGCAAAGAAGACTTCTTAGAGGAAGTAACATTGAGCCAGGACTTCAAGAAGCATTTCAAGAGCAAGGTGGTATACAGTAACAACATTCCCACAAGGCAGATTCTCTCTCTCTCTCTCTCTCTCTCTCTCTCTCTCTCTCTCTCTCTCTCTCTCTCTCTCTCTCTCTCTCTCTCTCTCTCTCTCTCTCTCCCTCTCTCTCTCTCTCCCTCTGTGTGTGTGTGTGCGTGTGTGTGTGTGTGTGTGTGTGTGTGTGTGTGTGTGATATATGGTATAGGCTCAACGTAGACTCAGTGCTGCATATCGATAATCTCAGTACTTGGGAGGCCAAGGCAACAGGATCAAAGTTTAAGGCCAGCCTGGATCACACATACATACAACCAGAGTCCTTCTGTTCTCGGTCATAACATCTACAGAGGTTAAAAAAATTACTCTTACAAAATGTCATCAAAGTTAATAATAAAAAAATCATAAAACAGTTTGCACAGTGCTTAGCACAAAGTAAGTTTGCAATAAAGCTTAACTCTGAACATTACTATTATCAGTAGTTTTATGTCTATTGGTCAAGACATAACAGGGATAAAGCTATTTGAATCCTGAAATTAATTCATAATAACAGGTAATTTACTAAAATATATAGTTATAATTTTCTTTCATGTCTAGTTCAGAAGAGGAGCTGCAGTTCACAAGCAATTCCTGTAATTAAAGGTAATCTGCTGTTCAATTCACAAACAATAGGCTGTAGCTGTTAAGCTAGATCCAACTCTTGAATCATATAACTTAAGTGGGATTTTCAAAACAAACTTTGCTTTCAAACACTCAGAATCTAGTATTTCTTGGCAAGGACTGGGGGTTGAATCATCATCCACAATGAGATTCCTGCATTAGTCACTTGGGTCATCATTTACATAAAAAAGGATCAGAAGTACTCTGGAAGCCCAGGAAGCTGATGGCAGGAGCTTTTGCTATACTACACTAAATCATCAACTTCTGTTTCAAAACAGTAATCTTGACTTCATGACTGAGGATATACCAGGCATTCAGTGGAGACCTGCTGTGGTTAATAAGCTAAGTATGCATGGTGCAGTGTTTTTAAGTAACTATTAAGGAACTAAGTCATCTCCCCAGATAGCCATTGTCCTAAACTAGATTTCCTCATAATCAAGGAGCCTCAACAATAATTTGATTCAAATGTTTTGCTTTAGTTGTCAAGAAGAAACAAAGAGGAAAACTGGAAGTGAGATGATTAGAGAAAAAGTTGATTTGAATGAGTAATTCTCCACTGCCAGAAAGTGAGACTCAATTGTGGTGGAGACTGGGAGGAGTGTATATTGAGCCCCAGTTCCCTGTAGGGTACCTGAGCATTAATGAATTAACAGTTGTGTGTCACCAGGGGAGGACTTTGACAAAAGACATATGTGCCCAGCCCCTAAGGCAAGAACACCTTGAAGCTAAGGAAGGCCTTGTGATAATTATCAACTGCACAGCCAAGCCCAGGTGTCTCCTCAGATTACTAAGGAAAGAAAACACAGGCAACCAACCTTATCCTTACCAGCATCATGGAGGAAATTTTTTTCTTCTACCCTAAATCATATGGAAAAGTATTGACTACTATTTGTGTTCTCCATAGAAATACAAACAACAGCATATATACATATATGCTGTTCATATATACATGTATATATATACATATATGTATTTCCTAAAACAGAATATATGTTATAGGCAGTGAACTAGGGGCAGGTGGAAATGGAATGGGTGGATCAGGAGGGGCTGAAAGGAGACAGTCAGTAAAGAATGGAGTCCCTCAAGGGTCTTTCAAGTTCCTGTTTTCCATGACACATGACCTTTTATCTGTTTCCTGAAGCATCTCCTTCCTTCCTAAAGCAAACTTTGGGGGAACATTGCCATTTAAAGGAAAATAACATGCAGGTATATGGGCTCCCTAATAATTCTGTTTTAATTCAACAGAATATAGAAAAGCTTATGTGCAGTATACTGTAAAGTTGGAATGAAAAGAAAGCACACAGAAATTCAGGACTAGATGTCAAGAAAGGCCCATGTGCCAGGGTAGCACCCAAAAGTGAGCCTAACAGGAAACCACCCACAAAAAAAAGGCACTCTGTACCCATAGGTCATCACTAACAACTAAGAGACTGATGAAAAGCTAGCAATTTTCCACTTGAAATCCAGGCTAGAACATAAGAAACTGATTTTAGAGTAGGTACAGTGTACATTAAAGTCCAACCAAAAGAATATGTTGGCAGTGATTCTTCCTATCCAGAGAACCTTTCCTTATGAGTTAAATTTCTACATTTTGTGTAATGCTATGATATGATACCATACCCTGCTCTTATACACTTAATATTAGATTGTGAACACCTCAAAAGTAAGCTCTATATGAATATTCTGCTATGTTTTTGTTATGTTCCTTGTGTTATTAGAAATTTCCAGCATTTCTAATTTTTCACTATTTGGCAAAACAGTGCAATATTATTTACACAAAAAAATGTTAATCTATGAATCTCTGTTTTTTAAAAACCCTGCTCTAAAAGTAGGACCATGGGGTTAACTGATGTGTCCCTTTTAATGGACTTGGAGATACTGGGATAACACTCTCAAGGCCCACATTACTGATCTCTATTCTCCAAAGAATGTCTTGCCCACTGGCCCAATGTAAGCTTGGAAAGTAAGAATGGTGTTTTGTTGCTACTTCATTCTTTCTAAGAAGTTAAACAACTCTTGTTTTTTCATTGACTTTAAAATTGCAAACCCTATAAATTATTTTGTTTATTAAAATTCTTGCTCATATCCTTTGCCCATTTTCTAACAGGTATGAATCTTTACTGATTTGTAAAGTTCCTTTTTACTTTAAGTACAAAAGTGTTTATTTCTGTGATGGTTTCTTGAGTTCTTTTCAAAAAATCATCTTACAGCCTTTTCCTAACCCTAACCCTAAACCCAACCCTAAACCTAACCACAACCACAACCCCAACTCCAACCTCAAACCTAACCCTAACCATTATTCGAATCTTACTGTGACTCAGACTCTAGTGTAGATATCAGGTTGTTCATTCAATGCAATATTTGGGCTGAGTTTAGAACCTCTGATTCCATTGGGAAGAGTCTGGACAGCCTGTGACAGGGGCTACAGGACTGTGTTTTTCAGGTAATTCTTGATGCACCTGCACATAAATTTTCTAGGAACTTCACTTAGGAAATTAGAGTCATTGGAAGGAGCACCAACTGGCAAACAGTGATCAGGTGTGTGATGAGAATTTGCTCATTTGACAAGTTCTTCAGACAATATTTTATTCAATAAAGCTAAGAATCCCTCTGGAGCAGATAGAGGGGTAGTAAAATTAGCTCTCAGGACTTCAAGACTATTAATATTGGATTCAGTTTCAGCTACAGCAAGACCTG
Source organism: Mastomys coucha (assembly GCF_008632895.1). Taxonomy (NCBI): domain Eukaryota; kingdom Metazoa; phylum Chordata; class Mammalia; order Rodentia; family Muridae; genus Mastomys; species Mastomys coucha. The sequence continues at coordinate 5,035,943 of NW_022196915.1, read as the reverse complement.
TGTCATTGCCTGCTGTGGGTTAAATTTGAGGGGCTTCTGAGTCCTGAGTCTGCAGCATTAGCCCTAACTGGTAAATGATCAAAGGAGCATTATGGTGATCTTTATCATTGCATAGCAAACTGTGCAAGCCCTGTCTCCAGAAGCAGATGCTGACAGACAAACCAGGCCACACCAGAAAACATAAATCATTTTAAATACAATAAAACAAGATGTAGGGGTGGCTATGATGCTAAGGTCCTATTCCCCAATTGGTTCTGATATGTCAGTAAAGAAGCCATGGGCCAATTGCTGGGTAGAAGGGATAAGCAGGACTTCTGGATCCCTGGAGGCAAGCAAGCCAACATGAGGAGGAGAGGGGAGTTCACAATGCTTCAGAGAAAGAAAAGCCAAGCAGCCATGTGAGATCTTAGGCTGAGTGGTGGCCCATCCCATATATATATAATTAAGATTGACAAATACTTCCTAGCAAATCTGCTCTTGCTAGGACAAGGGACTAAGCTGAAGAGAAAAAAAAAACAACACAAGAAAGAAAGACAATTCTCCAAGAGCTTCAGCAGTAGGGTCTCCTTGAAGGGGCCTACTTGGGACTAGTTTCATGGGAATGTTATCTAAAGCTTACCACACTGTACCCCACCCTGGCTTGCCCAGGTTCCATTAACCAATGACTTCACAGCCTTAGGAATGCAGTAAGGGCAAGAAGGCCAGAATAAAAAGATAAACTTTGCAACAGCTGAGCATACTTGCTTGTAAATACCTTAAACCTTCTTAAAGCTCTTGACCAGACACAATGGTTGCCTTCTTCACAGGTAAAGAGAAGGTAGCCATCAAAAGCATCTGGGAAAAGGTGAATGTGGCAGATGATGGAGCAGCAGCCCTGGCAAGGTACGATGTGGAGACCAGGAAAAGAGAATAGAAGAAAGTAAACTGGCTGGCAGAAATCTAGTTCTCTACTCAGCAGGCATGATATGCTCTGACTTTCACCTCTAATCTCCACCTCATAGGCCCTTGATTGTCTACCCATAGACTCAGAGGTTCTTTGAAAGCTTTGGAGACTTCTCTTGTCTGTCAGCCATCATGAACAACTCCAAGGTCAAAGATCATGGCAAGAAAGTGCTGAGTGCCTTTGCAGATGCTGTAAGATTGTGAATAACCTCTAGGGTGTTTTTATTTTCCTTCTCTGGCCAGGATATTTTCTTTAGACACCATATAGTAAAGGAAATAAGACTAACTGAAGCCCATAAGAAGACAGATTAGAAAGTTCACAGTCCATTGTGGTTTTGTATTGAAAACCACAGCAAGAAGAAATGAGGTTAGGGAGCACAGGTTTTTCCAGAGGGCAAACCACATGCACAAGAGTCCTGCAGGTCAGAAGCACTTTGATCCCAGGTACTTAATAATTTGTAGCAATCTGATATAAGCCATTTTGTTTCTGGTTGTGGGTTTTGCCTAACTCATTTATTACAACAAATGACAGTGAACCCAGCTTTCTTGATATATTTATCTACCAACTTGCTCTAGCCCAAATAACTCAGAGAGAAAACAGCAGCATGAAACCCATCTATCATTCTGAATTAAACACTTGCTATCACATCATGAAAATGTGTCCTTTTTGCAATCTGTGTACAAGATCAATGTTGAAAGATAATGCCTCCAGAACAAACCTAATGAGATTGAGTTTCAAGCTTCAAAGACAACAGGCATAAAATTTTATAGCAAATAATCTAATAATCTTAATGCCAATAACTAACTTAATTTAAAACACGATCCCATTGTGACTATTTCAAGATATACAGAAAGGAAGGCTTTGGGGCTTTTCATTAACATATTGCCTATTACTACTTCTGTGATTAAAAATATTCTCCTTATTACAAGTAGGGTACAGTTAATTTGTGCCTATTGGATTTAAATTTTCTATTAAGCAAATAAAAATGCTTATATGTAATTTATAGATCTCCTTTTTCTCTCAAATTTTGTATGGCATTTTCATTTCTAGTGCCATATGAATGACCTCATGCTGAAAACATTTCATTTTGCATTTCCAAAGTGCAAGCAGAACTCATTAAGTGAAAGAAGTGTAAACCATAATTTATATAGAAAAGAAAATGCTCCAATCATAACCCAGTAGTTTTATAGAACCAATATTCCCCTAGTTCAGTCGCCATGTGAGTGTGAAATGAGGTTGCATTTTCTTTTCCATACCCAAGCTATTACACTCACATCCTCTTCTAACAACAATCAAGAGCTGTTCATGCCCGCTCCCTGAAATGATTTTCAGCTTTTTGAGACATTTTCAGGTTGCCTGTCACCTCTGCACTCAAGTCAAGACCAACCTGATCTCTGACATCTTGTGTCCTGACAGCTATCAGCAAGCTACATGGCATGAGTGTCCTCTGTCACTCACTACTATTGAAACCAACCTGGGGTCTTTGAGGGGACATGAGACTAAAGTCTCTTTTGAACTCACTAAAATAATCAACAGACAACTTACCAGGGCCAGCAGTGTGCTCACCAAGGCAAATAGCTCACTTTTCAAACCACAAGCTCCTAATCAAGATTCATGTTCATACTCACCTCTGTATATTTTGTATATTCTGGCTCACTAACATAAGGGAAATGATAACTTAGCAATCTCAGGGTCTTATAGAGAAGGGTGTTCACAGGATGCACCAAGGAGGTGCACACACAGGCCAATCTCTTGCCTTGAAATCCCATCTTTCAAGGTGAGAGTTGACCAGGGATTGGACAAGAGTCTGACCTGAGGACTCAGGATTGAAACACACAGAGGTGAGTATGAATCTTGATTAGGAGATTGTGGTTTGAAAAGTGAGCTTTTTGTCTTGGTCAGCACAGGGCTGGCACTGATACATTGGTTGGTAGGAATGTCCTGAAGGAAGAATGGGGTTATTTATTGCTGTGTGGTCTTATCTCTCTCACCCACACAAAGCTTTTGCTGAGACAAATGACTCAATGGTATAAGCAAATCTGGATTAGGAAAGAGCACACAGCCTGACACCAAGATCTCAGAGGCCTCCAACAACCATGTAACAGGCTCAGTTCCTACCCACCACAGCTGGCTCACCTGGGCAGGGAAAGCATTCCCATTAATACCATGAGAACTCAGAGTCCTAAACATAACCCAGACTTGCAATGAGAATCCAGCAAAGGGGTGTGTGTGTGTGTGTGTGTGTGTGTGTGTGTGTGTGTGTGTGTGTGTATTGGCACTGGCACTAGGCCTCATAATAAGATCACATGAAAATAAGGGCATGAGAACATGATAACTCCCACGTATGGCTGAGGAATAGGTAAAATTTTTACTGTAGACATAAGGGAGAGAGCTGCCAGAAGCATCGGGAAGGGTCCAGACTGAACCAGTCCATGAGACGGGAGAGAGGAGAGTGAGAGAAGAGAAGAGTAGGAGTTAAGAGGGAAAGCAACAATCCAAGCAGGAGCCAAGAGAGCCATGGCTAAAGTGGCTGGAAATACAGGAAAAAGCTGGAGAGCTGGAGAGGTTTAGGGTAAGGGTAGGGTGAAGAATGCTGGGAGGAGTCACAAGGACTGAATCAGCCCTGTCTCTGGTTTCTTTGGGATCTGATACACACTAGTACATTTCACAGGCAATGGCACACATCTGTAGCTCCAGCATTTGGCAGTCTAAGACAATAAAATCAAGAGTTCACAAGGCCAACACGAACTGTAATAGCAACTTCCAAGCTAGATAAAACTGTGTGACAAGATTCTGTCTCAAAAATTCAAAGGAAAAATAAAAACAAGAAACAAGTACTGTTACATTTTGCAGTATGACATTTTCTATAAACTACTGCTATAATATTCTGTGTTCCTATGATTATCTTCCCACTTAGCAATGGATTTCCACTACTCCATCAAAGTACACATTTGCACTAGTTGTAGGAGACAACAATGAAGGGCCTTTGTTCTCTGTAGTTAACTTTGCAACTCCAAGAATTGAACTCAGGGCTGTGGAGTGCATGTCTGAGATCTATATCCTGCTCTGCTTCCCCTTTTTATTTTGAGGAGAAGTCTCACTAAGTTAACCAGACAACCTTGAACCCACTCTATACCCCAAGCAGGTTTTGAATTTGTGTAGTCTAGCTTCAGCTTCCAGGGTAGCCTGCAATTCATAATCTTATTCTATATACCATTTTTTAAAATTTTGTTCAATATTTTCGAGTTACCCACACTACACAGAGCAATGTATATAGTTAGTGCAATGCCTATTAACATATTGATACACTCTTCAGGAATTTAGGAAAGCCATTCTAAAATGCATATGGAGGCGCACATAATAGGAACAGAACTCTCTATTTGGAGAAAAAAAAAAGAACAAAGCAGGAAGTATGGCACTGAGTGATTGCCAAGCATTTCAAAGCTGTAGTGATCAAAATAGCATAGCATTGGCCTGAAAACAGATACACTGATCAATGAGACAGAATAGAGCCTAGAAATAAACCCACACAATAACTCTTGATGAGCATAGATGAAAAAATTCTCAATAAAATGTTATTAAATCAAATTCAACAATAGCACATTAAAGAGATCAATATCGATGACCAAGTGGAATTTAAATCAGGGACATAGGATGGTTCATTATATTCAAATCAATGATCATATTAACCATGTCAGCAGAATGAGGGACAAAAATCACATGACAATCAGTCAATAGATACACAAAAGGTATTCAATACAACTCAGTGTCTTTCACAGTAAAAATGTAAGGCAGTTGCACATACAAGAAATATACCTCAGGGGCTGAAGAGATAGTTCATAGGTAAGAATCCTTGCTGCTCTTGCACAAGACCTGATTTAGTTTCCACAACCATCTGTAACTCCAGTTGATATCTAATGCCCCAGTCTGGCAAACACAGCACACATGTGCTACACATGCATGTATGTAGGCAAAATGCTCATAAACATAAAATTAAAACCAATAAATCTTTTAAAACTGATGTCTACTTCAATATAGCCAAGGCTACTTATAAAAACAACGTATATTAAATTGAATGTGGGAAAACTGGAAGCTCTCTTCCTGACTTACAGAACAAGAAAAGAATACCCACTTTTACAATTCTTAGAAGTCCTAGCCAGAGCAATCCTGCAGGAGAAATAATGGGCACCCCAAGTGAAAATGAAGACAAACTGTTACTGTTTGAAACAGACAGGAATGCATACAGAGAACCCCAACTCCATAAAAGTCTACTAGAACCAGCACACAAAATAATCAACATTGCTATATACCAGAGAATTCCTGACATAGACCTGAAATCTGAAATAGAAATCAAAACATAAAAAATTTTATGAGATATAAAAATAAAACCTGAGAATAAATTAGGCAAAAGCCAAAAGAGGTCCATAATAACAACTGTAACACACTCATAACAGAAACTGAAGAGGCACTAACTACTGTGTATTCTGTCTCCACTAGTCTTTGGTTGGTGGTTGAGACCCTGGGAGCTCTGAGGGTACTACTTAGTTCATATTGTTGCAGCCCCTTAGGATGAACAACAATATGAACTAAGTAGTACCCTCAGAGCTCCCAGGGTCTCAAC